>NC_045964.1:12500-135000 GCF_010909765.2 Amblyraja radiata | reverse complement strand
GCTGAGTTACACCAACATTTTGTGTCCTTCTGTGCGTATTAACCAGCATTAACCAGCGTCTGCAGTTCCTTTAGACATTACCTAACTTCAGATTTTAGAGATATAGCGCGTGGGAACTCCTGCGAACGGTAAACCCGGAAGCTGGACCGAGGGGACAGAAGGTGAGTAAAACAGGTGGTCTCAATATCGACAAGGGAACATGTGTCCTTCGAGGACGTCCCACCTAATTGTCATTGTTGGATAATCTTTTTAACAGGAACACTTGCAGAGATGGCTCCCAGAAAATCTCAAAGAAAGGGGGTAAAGCGTGTCAGAGATGTTTTTGCCATGTTGCGCTATTCAGTTTCTATATTGTTTCAGTTTCTATATCTATATTGTTGCTCTATTCAGTTTCCCAGGGGGTCGGGACGGGACTGGAGTTGGGAGGGAAAGGTGGGGGAGTCGAGGGAGAGGAGGGGGAGACAGATGGGGGTGTCTTCATTTACTGGCGGCGGGTGTCTGTCACTGAAACAGGCAGGTGAGATTTCACATCCACCTTGTGTGTGCGCCTCTCTCTCTCTCCCTCCCTCTTACACAGGCTGAGAGACTCTGCCTCTGTGAGTGTACGTCTCTTTCTCCCCCTCTCCCACACACAGTAAGACCGAGGTACTGTGCTCAGTCCATCCGTGTCTCCCACATACACAGTAAAATATGTCTCCAAATGAGCCAATTCAACCAAGGGAGGATATATATAGTGTGTGAAAAAAAAAGTTACATCATTTGTGTCACGTGTAGTTCACGATGTTCATTCAAGATTTAACGCGAAAGCTCGGGAAACGGACAAGTCACTCGCACAAATAACAGAAATGCCGAGTACCGTGGGAACTCTTTATCTTCCCCCCGTTATATCGTGCGAGACTCGTGCTGGACCACGACCTCTTCACTCTGGTGACATCTTGCGTCAACTCGCCCCGTGAAAAAGCCCCATTACAGTCTCACCTGTTTTGGGCAGAATTTCTGGCAGTTTCTCAGCCGCCAGCCTGCCAGGTCCGAGTGATTGTACTGCCAGGCCTCAGTGACTGAGCTGTCAGCCCAAAAATCAATGTGGCCCACAAACTCCATACTAGCCCTCTGGAAACCAGTACCTTCGGCCCACAACAATCATACTAGCGCAACAGAAAGCCACCCCCCCCCCCCACCCCCACTGGCCAGCAATATTGGAATTGGTGGAGAGGTGGAATATTGTGTTGGGTGTCCAGCCCTCCCGTGTGATGCTGGGACCCAACGGGTCCCACTTAGTCTAGTTTGGTTTTAAAAATTCAAAATTCAAAAAACATGCAAAAGTGTTGTAAATGAGTCAGTATCATTTGACTGAATGATAACTGGTAATATTCAGACAGGCTGTTATGAGTTTACTATGGATTTGGAATTCAAATTAATGGAATTGTACTCAATCTGGAACAAATTGGTTATATTTTACAATAGACAGGTTCTGGAGTGTGAGAATATTAATTTCCAATTATAATTTGTTTTTTTCCAGCCACAATCACAACTTGAATTTCTACTTAAAACTTGCGTTTACACAATCTGGTGGGGCACAGGCTGCCAAATTCAAATTGCAGAGCTGGTTAGAAAGAAAATCAAAGTCAACTCACCTCTTTCTTTGCCTCTTTGTTCGGATCTGTTTCGCTGTCAACTATACTGGTTGTAGTTACACTCGGCTCTTCAATCTCATCACCACTGCAGAACAAAGTTAGTGGTTAATGATACAAAAGCAGATAGTGAAGATGGTTGTGAAAGATTGCAGCAGGATCTGGATCGATTGGCCAGGTGGGCAGAGGAATGGTTGATGGAATTTAATACAGAGAAGTGCGAGGTGTGGCATTTTGGGATGTCGAACAAGAGCAGGACCTACCCAGTAAATGGTAGGCCTCTGGGTAGTGTTATAGAGCAGAGGGATCTAGGTGTACAAGTGCATGGATCCATGAAGGTGGAGTCGCAGGTAGATAAGGTGTCAAAAAGGCTTTTGGGACTTTGGCCTTCATTAGTCAGAGTATTGAGTATAGAAGTTGGGAGGTCAAAGCCGGTGATGGACTGGGCAATTGTATAAGACGTTGATGAGACCGCATTTAGAATATTGTGTTCAGTTCTGGGCATTGTCAAGCTTGAAAGAGTTCAGAAAAAACTTACAAGGATGTTGCCAGGACTAGAGGGTGTGAGATATAGGGAGAGGTTGAGTATGCTGGGTCTCTAGAAGGGTGGTCTGATAGAAGTATACAAAATCATGAGAGGAATAGATCGGGTAGATGCACAGTCTTTTTTACACAGTATAGGGGAAATCGAGGACCAGAGGACATAGGTTCAAGGTGAAGGGGAAACGGTTTAATAGGAATCAGAGGGATAACTTTTTCCACACAAAGGATGGTGGGTATATGGAACAAGCTGCCAGAGGGTGGGACTATCCCATCATTTAAGAAACAGTTGGACAGGTTTGGAGGGATATGGACCAAGCGCCGGCAAGTGAGACTGGTGTAGCTGGGAGAGTTAGGCCGATGGGCCTGTTTCCACACTGTATTACTCTACAACTCTCTATAAACGCAACCTTGCAGATACATCATAGAATTCAACAATTTGGCAATTCATTACTCAAAGGCAACATTTACCAAATACTTACACATCCACCCCAAAAAGACAAAACTACACGCAATAATTTTGCAAATAAAAAAGTCTTGTTATTGCAAAGTAACAACCTGCCAAATATTCACATCCTACACCAAACCTGAAAAACAAAAATCAATATCTGTGTAGTTTTAGAATGCAGAAATAACGAGCTGCAGATACTCGTTTACAAAAGAGGACAGAGTGCTGGAGTAACTCGGTGGGTCAGGCAGCATCTCTGGAAAACATAGATAGGTAATGTTTTGGGTCAGGACCCTTTTTCAGACTGGTTGTATGGGGAAAAGAAAGCTGGAAAAGAGAAGGGGCAGGATAAAGTGCCCCAAGTGTGATACAGGTGAGGGTTTAAAACAAATATTACTTTCATCTTTGGCCTTTATCCAACCATCTGCCTATAAAAAAACCCTCATCTGTGATCACCTATGACCTGCTAGCTTTTGTTCCTCCTCTCTTCCAGCTTTCTTTGCACCCCTCCCCATCCCCTACAATCAGTCTCAAGAAGGTTCCCAACACAAATCGGCAGCTGAAACGTTCTCCAGAGATGCTGTCTGACCTGCTGAGCTACTGTAGTACTTCGTCTAAAATGTTTGCAGCACAATTAAATGAATCAGAACAAGAAGAAATGTCGGGCACCACATTGAATTACCTTCCTTCCTTATCCCTTTTCATCTGCTTGCGGGCATGACGATCCATTACGCTGCTCTTGGTCCGCGTTTTCTTCCACAAGTAATAAAACTTTACCAGGCTAGCTATGGATTTGTCAGGCAGCTGCAAGATGCACAATGAAGTACAAAAAGCAAAATCCAGTTAAATATGTCAACTCACGGTTGTACCTTTATCAAAGGAAGATTTCAAATCAAAGAGTGCACTGCAAATCTACGATTAATAAATTCATGAACTAACAATCAGGGGAAGTTGAAAAGGATGAGCAAAATATATAAACCATGCAGACATCTGGCTTTGATTTGTCAGATAGGTGAATAAGGCTGAAGAGACTACAGGGGCAAATGCCCCAGTTCTTGTATTCATATCTATAATTACATATACACTGGTCATAAAGGTACACATGAAGGTGACCTGATCGTACAGCAGAGAAATGCATCAGAAATGCAACAGAGCCAGTTTTCTTAAAGCCAAGTCCTCTGGAGTTCCTTTAAGTGTCTATCCTCTGGGAAGTCAAATTTCACTACACCAATTGGTGTATGTGATAATAAATGTCCTTTGTCCTTTGCCTGGTTCTCAATTCTCCTATTCTGGGTAAAAGACTGAACATTCAGCCAATCTATTCCCCTTATGATTTCATACACCTCGATAGGTTCACCCCTCAGCCTCCTCTGCTCCAAGGAATAAAGTCTGGCCTGCTCAACCTCTCCTTTAGCTCAGGCCTTCGAGTCCTGGCAACATCGTAAATCTTCTCTGCATCTTTTTCAGCTTAATGACATACATCCTACAGCACGGTGACCAAAACTGAACACAATATTCCAAATGCGGCCTCCAAATTCTCCACTACACTATCTACCAGTGATGCCACTTTCAGTGAACTATGTGCCTGTACTCCTTGATCCCTCTGCTCCACAACATTCCCCAGAGCCCTGCCATTCACTGTGAAGAACCTGTTTGACATCAAAAAGCAACACCATGCACTTATCCGCATTAAACTCCATTAGCCATTCCTTAGCCCACTTGCCCTGCTGATCAAGATCCTGCTGTAATATTTTATAACCATCTTCACTGTCTACAATACCACCCACTTTAATGTGTAAGAAGGAGCTGCAGATGCTGGTTTAAACCGAACACAGGCACAAAAAGGGCCGAATGGCCTCCTCCTGCACCTCTTTTCTATGTTTCTAAAAAGCTGGAGTAACTCAGCGGGACAGGCAGCATCTCTGGAGAGAAGGAATGGGTGACGTTTCGGGTCGAGACCCGAAACGTCACCCATTCCTTCTATCCAGAGATGCTGCCTGTCATGCTGAGTTACTCCAGCTTTTTGTGCCTTTCCACCCACTTTAATATTATCTCCAAACTTACTAAGCCACCCTTGTACATGGAGTCAAATTGTTGATACTGCAAAGATGGAAATGTGGAGGTAGTTTAAATGAGATTATAAAATGTAATTTTCAGTGATGCTTTGGAACATATTTAATGTTTAAACAAAGATAAAGTGCTGGAGTAGCTCAGCGGGTTCAGCTGCATCCCTGGAGAACATGGATGGGTGGTGTTACGAGCGGGAGCCTTCTTCAGACCGACTGACCACCCTATCTACATCCTTTTTTATTTTATGTACACTACAGTTTGGGAAGCATTCCTTGTTTGAAAATATACTCCTAATTACTTGCCTACACAGATTTAGTACACGAGTGCTCTCAACAAATCACTGTATTAGTGATTCTTGTCCATGTAATGTACCACCTAAACAATAAATGTCAGCTGCAATAGGTTATCATTACTTAATGAAATTATCAACAGTAAGCAAAAAAGAATCATTCACAGGCCATGCCGAGCCTTGAGAAAGAAACCTTTCAACACACAGGATCCAATGGCTCAGACAATTTCCATACCTCGGTTTGGCAAGAGCTTCATGTAGGGATAGGCTGCAAATTCAAGAGACTAAGTCTGACTAAGAATGGGATTACTGAATATCCCACAAGGTTCCTATTTAGAGGCTAGAAGCCTTTAAGTGGGAAGCCTGCACCCCAAAGCAAGGTATTTGACCACTGATAGGTTTTATTACAGGAGGGAGTCTAATGGCAGTTACTGGGAGTCCCACGGGGTGTGGGCCGGCTATCTGGTACCTTCATAAACTTGCATCCAAGGTCATGTGGTTATCAAAAACCATTATTTAGCAACTAACTATGTTGCAAAACAGAAGCGCTGATATTATACAGGTTCACCACAGAATTTGTCGCAACTGGTGGTCTATCACCTCCTTAAATTTGGACAAAATTACAAGAGCACATTTGAAATCTACCCCCCCCCCCCCCCCCCCCCCGGAAGTCCTCCCTCCCCTAGGCCGGGTGAGGCGGTCGATCTCGACCTCAATGGGACTTTTGCCCACCGGTGGATAGAATTAGCTCCCTGCAGCCGGGGCTCTGGAACTCTGGCCCAGCCGGAGCGGGCAGATCCATTCCCATGGCCGACCAGATGCCGGCTTTGCGGGCCACTCTCTCAGCCCCTCGGAGGACCTGCACAGGAATTTACCCATGCATGCAACTTCACAGCCAGGGAATGATTACTCCTAAGGAAAACACGCAGTAAAGGTGAGGTCATTCTAGTTGAGCACAACCTGGCACTAAGTTTCAAAAGAACATGGTCAAAGAAAATAAACATGCCTCATGCTGGGACTACAAATGTATAATTGACATTTACACACAAGTGGTGTGCGGAAAGTTTAATTTTTTTTTTAAATCACTTAATCCTACCATTTGCTGAATTCTGTGGAAAGTCTTGCCATGGAAACTGAATGCTTGCTCGAAGAGCACTCGGTCTTCCACTGTCCACTCGTCTGGGAATGGCGTAAAATTTGGAAGGTCAGCCAAGGACTTCTCGATGTTATGCTTGTGCCAAAAGAGCATACCCAAGGCCTACGGAAGGTGGAAAGGAAAAAACCACTGGGTGAAAGAAAATCTCCATTCTCTAAACAGTAACATTCCACGCTAAAGGTGGAATAATTTGTTGAACTGGTTACTATTGTTGAAGACCTGCACATATTGTGGGGCAAAGTTTGATTATTTACTAGCACAACAGGACCAAAGTGGTAGCTTATTGAATGGCTAGTTAAACACCAAAATGGAAGGAATTATTATTAATTTCAAAAGATCCTAAATTTCATGCTGTTTCACATCAGTCAAATAAATAAAAGATGACCAGTCATAGGTAATGTTATTTCCTTGTATGTGAACCACTCATGGATAGAGGAGCCAAGAGGCAAACTGCAAAGCAGATTCATCTGTAAACTCCCGAGATCTTTCAACATAAAAACTTGCAGTGATACGAGCACAAGCAGGTGAAATAAAAGCAACTTTGCACGTTTACATCCACAACGTGGACGGCTCGATGGTAACAAAGGCTTTTCACTGTACCTCGGTACACGTGACAATAAACCAAACTCAAACTCAATGGTGACAAAATTCTTCATAGGTATTGCTGCATTTCACATTCTGTGCCATAACATATTAAACTGAATCTATTTTAGTACATTGAAACAGTTGAAAGGTAACAAGTTACGACTGATCCTCAGTGGATGCCATGTAGAAACTGCTAAGAATTGGTTCCACATCAATCAAAACCTTTTTAAACAGAACAATTTTCAATCTAGCTGCTGCCAATGTGTTGAATGGGTGTCACCCATCTATTTAATATCCTTCTCTGGGATGCGGGCACCTGCCAAGACTAGTAACTACTGCCTGGAATCATGTTCTGTACCCCTTCCCCTGCACTGCGGCATCCAACACACAAGGACCCAAGTCCACCGTCTTACACCCCCTCCGCTCTCTTCTCCCCCCCCCCTGCAATCAGCCACCAGATGAATCTGTGGAATTCTCTGCCACAGAAGGCAGTGGAGGCTAATTCACTGGATGTTTTCAAGACTTAGATTTAGCTCTTCGGGCTAAATGAATCAAGGGATATGGGGAAAAAGCAGGAACGGGGTACTGATTGTGGATGATCAGCCATGATCATATTGAATGGTGGTGCTGGCTCGAAGGGCCGAATGGCCTACTCCTGCATCGGTTTTTCTATGTTTCTATGCGTATTATTAATAACTCCCGAGGTGGTGCTGAGCTGTGTCATGAACTGTTGTGGTCTGGAGTCGACAGCATAGCCTCCTCTTTGGGCGAGAACTTCCAGGATTTGAATTGAGAATCACAAAGGCCAAGTATTGGTGATGAACTCAGTCAGACGCTGGACATTATGCAGCTGATGGGAAGACAGGACACCAGTCATGACTGAATACCCTGCCTCCTATTTGCAATTGATGATGCACTACTATTGTTGCCGACTGGCCCAGTGGAGTTTCTGATCAATAACAATTTCCATGGCGTGATTAAAATCTGGGATTCCCCACGAGCACTGCGGTTGAATGTACACGGATTATTAAATTCCATGCTGGTGGCGATGAATGCCTGATGTTTACCTTTTATCTTACTCATTCATGCAATTCAGATTCCACTGGAAAGGTTTACTATTTATTGCCCACTTTCTAAATCACCGCAGTCCTTCTATTGAGGGTGGTCCACGTTTTGTGCAGGAAGGAACTGCAGATGCTGGTTTATACAAAAGATAGACACAAAATACTGGATTAACTCAGCGACTCAGGCAGCATCTTTAGAGAAAAGGAATAAGTAACTTTTCGGATCAGAACCCTTCTGCAGACTGGAGTCCAATTGTTGTTGGATATGAAGCTCCTGGATTTAAACAGAGGTGATGACTCTCCAAATCAGATGAAGACAGAGTTGTAGGTAGTGGCATTCCTGTGCAGCTGCCGCCTACCTTATCTCTCTTGGTGGTCACAGGTTTAGTAAGAACTGTCAGAGAACTCCAGGCAATCAACTTTGGTGCATTTTGTACATCGTGGATGACGGTGGAAAAAAATAAGTACTTAGGATTGTAAACAGAGCAGCTAAAGTGTCCACTTTGCCCCGAGGTTCCTGAGCATTGTTCAAGAGAAGAATATTTTGTTGCACTCCTGAATTGTACTTTGAACATGGTGAAAAGCTCAAGGATGTTAGGTCGTAAGTCTCACAAGAGTTTATACACCCTCGAGGCCGTTTTTGCAGCTGCAGTATTTATTTGGCAGCTCCAGGCATGTTCCTGGTTAAGTGACCCACAAAAGTATTGATGGCAAGTAATTCTGTAATGGCAAAGCCTCTTAAGAACAAATGGTAATTGCATGGAAGGTAGACAAAAATGCTGGAGAAACTCAGCGGGTGTGGCAGCATCTATGGAGCAAAGGAAATAGGCAACGTTTCGGGTCGAAACCCTTCTTCAGACTGATGCGAGGGTGGGGGGGGCGGGAAGAAGAAAGGAAGATGTGGAGCCAGTGGGCTGAGGGGGAGTTGAGAAGGGGAGGAGACATTGCATGGAAGTTGGTTGGCGTGAAAGCTAGCTGCCACTTCTCAGCCTACACCTACAAGTGTTCAGTTCTTTCTTTATTTATACATTGGTTTATACATGGATCACTATTTTCTGTGGAAGATGGAAATGAAATTTAAGTTGCTTATAAGTTCCAGGTCTGTTTTTACAGCAGACATCCCACAACTAACCTTATCATGGAAAGTTATTCTGTTATTTGTTTTTAAATCTCTGAATGGGCTCGCCCTGCCTTACCTCTCTGAGCTGCTCCACCCATACGCTCCTGCCCGGTCCCTCAGGTCAGCTGCTCCTGGAGGTACCGAGGTCTAAGCGGAAGCTCAGAGGGGATAGAGCCTTCTCTGTTGCTGCTCCGACACTCTAGAACGCTCTGCCGTTGCACGTCAGACAGGCCCCCTCACTGTCCATCTTCAAAGCCAGTGTTAAAACACATTTATACTCCCTGGCTTTTGACCATGCATGAGACTTTGCTCCTGTTTTTAGTGTTTTTAATATTTATTTATTTTGAATATCTTTACTTACTCCATCTTTTAATTGTTATTATTGGTGTGTATTAACTTTTTTGTCAATGATTAGTGATGTGCAGCACTTTGTTGCAACTATGATTGGTTTTTAAAGTGCTCTATAAATAAAATTATTAAATTATTATTATTAAATTATTAAATAAACCCAGTGAAGAGTGTTGGGTTAGAGACATTGTACCACCGTAACAAGACCCTGGGTATGGGATGATCCCAACAACTATGACCATCTTGTGTAAAGTGCAACACCAGCCACTGGAATGCTCTTCCCACAGTGCTCACCAACTTCACTTTTACCAGGGTTCCTTAATGACTCTTTTGGTCAAATACTGGTTTGACTTTAACAACAGTCACCTCACCTCTAAACTTTAAATTTTTTTAGGGTACACAAAAATGCTGGAGAAACTCAGCGGGTGCAGCAGCATCTATGGAGCGAGGAAATAGGCAACGTTTCGGGCCAAAACCCTTCTTCAGACTCAACATTTCGGCCCGAAACGTTGCCTATTTCCTTCGCTCCATAGATGCTGCCTCACCCGCTGAGTTTCTAAAGCATTTTTGTGTACCTTCGATTTTCCAGCATCTGCAGTTCCTTCTTAAACATTTAATTAAAAAAAATATATATTCAAACAAAACCTAGATAAAATACAATGAGTGGATGCAGCTCAATCACGCATTGGTGGCAAAATGCAAAACTGTACCTTCCCAGGCCCACACAGCCGACAGTGACACAATTATCCCAGTCGCCGAGGCCAATATCAGAAGATCCTTTGAGAGTATAAACACTTTGAGAGTGTCTGGTCCTGATGGTGTACCTAGCTGCGTTCTTAAAACCTGTGTAGACCAACTGGTTGGAGCTTTTGCAGACATCTTCCACGTCTCAGTACTAAGATTTGAGGTCCCCACCTGCTTTATAATATCGATACCCAAGAAATGCAAGAAGACTTGCCTCCAATGACTACCGACCGGTGGGACTATTACCCATGGTTATGAAGTCATTTAAGAGGCTAGTTCTGACGCATATCAATCGCTGCCAGTTAGGACCTTTGCCTTCTGCCTCATTTGATGAAGAGAGGGTGCGATCTTGCAGGCTCTCCTCTGGACTACTTGGTAATATGAACAGTTCAGGCTATTGTTCATCAATTAAAACATGGCGTTCAACACCATCATCCCCTCTAAACTTATCAAGTCATTCCTGAGCCATTGAATCTTCAACTTCATTATCAGCAGACCACAATCAGTGTGAACTGGCAACAACATTGTCCTTTGATAATCATCTTAGGAGCATCTTCAGGTTGTTGTTTGCTCAGTCCCCTGCTCCACTCTCCATAACCAGGGAGAGTTCCAAAGGCAGTTTTCAATGGGAAAGAGCCACATCACCCCGGCCACGCTCTCATCTCTCTTCTATCATCGCACAGAAGGTAGAGGAGCCTGAAAACCGTGACCTCCAGATTGATAAACAGCTTCTTCACTGCAACCATCAGGCTCTTGAACACTGCACAACACTAACCACAACTCTACCTCAGCAACTTTGTTTGGGTTACAGTACATTATGGGCTGATTACCAATTAGTACTGATTATTAATTTATTCTATTATTGATTATTGTAATTTAGTGTATTGAGTTAATGGACCTATAAAGTTGCAGCAAGCAAGGATGTCGTTGTTCCATTACATATGACAAATACATTCTCTTTTCCTTGTTGCTGCTGTTAAAATTGTACCAGAACAAGGCGGCTAGAGGTACAGATGGCTCTGCCATTACTGGGATGTTGCCTGGTTGCTTATAAGTTCCGGGTCTTTGTTAAATATATTTGCTTTTGGCTGCTTTCCACGAAATCAGATAGCTGGGAGCTTTCTTCCATACTGCATTAAAATGAGGTGACGAGTTCAGTATTAACGTTTTCAATAAAAATTGACTGTGAAGGTTTCTGCACAGCCTGGTAAGCAGTTCTAAACTATTTCTGTTAAACAAAGTAGTACTGAGGTTTTGTCAAAACTGTCAGCTGGAGATCAGCTGAGAAAGGGGTGATGAGTTGAGAGCAATAAATAGTCAGTCACATTCGTTTGGGATAGTCTGTTTGAGATTTTCAACCAAGGTGTACTTTTCATCCAATGGTGGAAGGAGGAGTAAAAAAACTAGCTGAATTCAGTAATTAAAGTTAGTTTTCATTGTTCCAGAGATAGAGGATGAATTGGAACAATCAACATGTTTATTCTGCATCCATTTCATACGGTTTTCTTTAAATAATGCCATTGTAAATCTCTGCACACCCTGGGGACAGAAACGGCTATGGTAATTTGCGCTGTCAATACTGACAATAGATTTTGATATTAATTAAAAAATCTACGATGCATCTTAGAACCAAAAACACTAGTTCCCATATTGTATTATTGCAAGCAGCTAATTACTGCTCAAAATACTCTGACAAGGCACTTCAGAAGAAACTTCCGTTTTTTTCTTTCATACTTCATTACAATTACATACAACAAAGCAATTCTTCCATATGCAAGGGTCACTTTTCAGAATTTACATGTCCTTCTGCAGCAATGGAAATGATCTCTAGATTTCTTAAATTTCTTCAGATCAGGAAGGGCTCCATTACAATAAAATACAGGGAGAAAAAAAAATGAAGGTTGAAATGAAGAAAGCAAATATATAATGAGGAATGACAATGGTTTTTAGCAATAAGAACTCAAATCAGCTTTTTCACAAGTTAGATATTACAACACCATTTAAGTGCCAGGGTGCCGTACATGTGTATAGTCATAACCTGGCAACAAGCAGAGGAGCAGGTGGCAAGAGGGTCCATTATAAGATTAGACCACATTAAGGTAGGTTAATCTGGGGAAGAGTGTGATGTAAAGTTTAAGACGAACATTTTAGAATGAGTGTTTGAGATGACAGGCCAGCGTGATAAGAGTAGAATACTTTGCAAGAAATTAGTTGCAGAACTGGAAGTGAAGGAGATAAGCAAGATTTTGGCGAGGAGTAAAACATCTGGATTTAATTATACATTTGTTAAGGCGTCAAACAGGTTTGACGCGTTAAAAGGCAAAGTGGTTGGTCTTTCCAATGTTTTCCAAAATGAGGTGACGAGTTCAGTATTAATGTTTTCAACAAAAATCGACTGTGGAGGTTTCTGCACAGGTTTCATATTGGACACTCAGGAATTAGGCAAGCAGTTTGAAAGATTGAGGGCAAGTTGCAGGGAAATGCACATGAATAAAATAAATAGGCCAAGAACTGTTTCATGAGAGATTTCAGAAGTGATGGTCAAGCATACGAAGAGAATTCATTACTGCAGCTGCTTTGACTGAAACCATAAGCACAACAACCCAACTGAGGTGGACATGAGGGGTTGTTGGAGAACAGATTTAGAGAGAATGTATGATTGCAATAGAGGGCACCTTTTGTGATCATTTGGTGCTGTGGCAGGGATAGAGGAATAACAGGATTGTAATACAGTATGGACAACATAGGCACAGATCCACAGCTCAGTATCATTTCTAAATTAAAGGAATATTGACGATGTTACAGTAACTTGCAAGAGCCAAAGAACAAAGGATAGGCTTACGGAGGAACAGTGAGCAATGTTGAAACGTAACTGGCAACACCAGAGGAAAGGGAGCATTGTCAGCCAGGGAAAAATGGGCAGTCAAAATTGACTCAAAGAGCAACTTTTATATCTTAAAAATGTTATTACCTGCTCCATGTTGTAGCCATGCTTCTCTTTAGCTATTGCAATGTACTCATCCACTGAAAATGCAAAACAAAAAGTTAAAACTTTTACAACTTCAGGTTATCTTATTGAGTCAACACAAGAATATAAACGGTAGTAAGAATAGGCCACCTGGCCCTCAGCCTCCACCATTCACGAACATGGTTGATCTTTCAATTAAGTATCGCTTTCCTGCACCGACCCCCATTCTCTCAATTCCCTCAATAACTAAAAATCTGTCAATTAAAGTGAAGCTCGTCTCTCCTTAACCCCATGAAATCAAAAACCATTTCCCACACATCCATCCAAGTCATGCACTCAGCTCAAACTTGACACGTTATCATTTTGCACGTGCCCAAGATGGTGAACTACATTACTATCCTTGTAGGTACACAAAATTGCTGGGGAAACTCAGCGGGTGCAGCAGCATCTATGAAGCGAAGGAAACAGGTGACGTTTCGGGCCGAAACCCTTCTTCAGACTGATGGGGGTGGGGGGGGGGAAAAGAAAGAAGGAAAAGGGGAGGAGGAGGAGGAGCCCGAGGGCGGGCGGATGGGAGGGTGGGAGGAGACAGCTAGAGGGTTAAGGAAGGGGAGGAGACAGCAAGGGCTAGCCAAATTGGGAGAATTCAATGTTAATGCCATAAGGACGCAAGGTCCCCAGACGGAATATGAGGTGCTGTTCCTCCAATTTCCGCTGTTGCTCACTCTGGCAATGGAGGAGACCCAGGACAGAGAGGTCGGATTGGGAATGGGAGGGGGAGTTGAAGTGCTGAGCCACCGGGAGGTCAGGTAGGTTATTGCGGACTGAGCGGAGGTGTTCGGCGAAACGATCGCCCAACCTACGCTTGGTCTCACCGATGTAAATCAGCTGACATCTAGAGCAGCGGATGCAGTAGATGAGGTTGGAGGAGATACAGGTGAACCTCTGTCGCACCTGGAACGACTGCTTGGGACCTTGAATGGAGTCGAGGGGGGAGGTGAAGGGACAGGTGTTGCATTTCTTGCGGTTGCAACGGAAAGTGCCCGGACTTACTATCCTTGTAGTTCCTTGTACTATCCAACTTACTATCCTTGTAGTTCTGTTCTTTAATGTTGGCCCCAGGAGCTTGCATTCCTTCACTGCCAACAACTTTGCTCTTTCTACATCATGGTTTTTGCACTGAATGCAACAAATAAATCTTGCCCTTTTCACTCCAGGTTTTTCTCCCAGACCCAAGGATGTGTCCTTAACCAGGTCACAGGACAAACACAGCCTGGGGCTACAAAAAAAATGTCTGTACTCCTGTTAGTGCTACACTCCTTATGCTTCCTTAATATTAATGTTCCCATGCACCAGAGCCATATGATCAGTTTGCTTATTTTTCATAGTTTCTACTTTCACCCTCAGAAATGTACAAAAATTGCTAATGTATTGAATAATGCAGTGTTGGAGGCTCCTGCAATGCTACCTTCTGTATTCCCGGATATACATGTTGAAGGGGAATGCCACAGGTGATTCCTGCGCTCTTTATACAAAATAAGCTTGCCTCCCTTATCTCCTTTAAACTTTCCCCTCTCACCTTAAGCCTATGGTATTTGACAGTTCCATCTTGGGAAAAGGTCAGGCTCTACCCTAACTATGCTTCTAACAATTCTACATACTTTGATCAGATCACCCTCTGCCTCAGTGCTTCAGATAAAATAATCCTTTGCCCAACGAAATGTCACCAGGATGTTGTCGTGATTGCACTGCATTGGAATCAAGGCAACATCTTCGTGACATTTCGAGTCGGGACCCTTCTAACCTGAAACATCCCGATTCGAAATATACCTGTCCATTCTCCAAACCTCTACATCCTGCAGTGTGGCAACTAGAACTGCACACGATACTCCAAAGTTTCATAAAGCAGCAACATGACTTGCCAACATTTGTCCTCCAGTGTTCTGACTGTTGAAGGCAAACATGCCATATGCCGTTACCACCCTATCCACTTAAGTTGCCACTTTCAGGGAGCTCGAGACTCTTGCGTTCATTGGGGAAGGTATTGAGTACCAAACTTGAGACATGATGCAGTGGCACAAATCACGAGTGAGGTGACACTTGGTTTACTACGCAAGTACAACTCTGGTCGCCCAGCTATGGGAAATGGTGCAGAAGAGATTCAACATAATGTTACCTGGTTTGCAGGCTTGAGTTTTAGCCTCAAGCTATCTGACTGGGACTTTGAGGTTTATGAGATCAGCATGGATAAAGCGAACACTTAGTTGTTCCCAGGAAGAGTATTCTAAAATTAGAGCCAAGGCACGGTAGGGAGGGAATATTTAAAATGGGCATCAAGGTACTCAGAGGGTAGAGTTCAAAAGAAATTTGGACAGATATGGATAGGAAGGATTTAGAGGGTTACAGGCCAAATGGGACCGGCCTGATATGCTAACTTTGGTGACGAAGAAAGGTGGGCCTAACGAGCCTGCCTCCATGCTGTCCAGCCCTATGACTCGAGGTACACAATCGTTGACTGGAACGGTGCCAGGGAGGTCCTGGAAGATGATATGATAGCAACAGTTAGGTGGCATTTAGACAGATTTGAACAGATCTTAGACAGATGTGATTTGTTTAAATTGTCCTTATGGTCAGTACAGATATGGTGGGCCAAAGGACTGTTACTGTGCAGTATTGTTCTCTCTCCCTTTGCTTCAGGCTACAAACTGGATTGAGAGAAATGGGGATTCCCAGTTCAAGTGCTATGTAAACTATCTGAAGCATCTAAACTATGTGACAAATGAAAGGCCGTAACCAGGATTGTGATCTTTAAAACTGCACTTCTAATTATGTTTATGTTATGAACAGATGATTTTTCTTTTCAGCTAACACGCAATACAGATTAGACATGTTTAGCTCACTGGTTCAGACACTAATTCTGATGCATGGCTTTATTTGGGTCACTAGCATGTTCCCCAGTGAAGAAGCTGAACCTAAAAACAAATCACCAATGTAGCCGAGTATCATTAGTGACCACATTTTCTCAACAGAACCCTCAAAATGATAGCACCAAGACCATAGGCCTATTTCCATCGCTCCATAGATGCTGCCACACCCACTGAGTTTCTCCAGCATTTTTGTCTACCTAACATGAAATAATGCCTTTTATAACCCTTGGTGCTATCATTTGTCTACCTTAGATTTTCCAGCATCTGCAGTCCCTTCTTGAACATTATTTCATGTTATATATGATACTTGGGGACATGGGTTGGATATTGGATGTGATGTTAATACATGCAGAATTTGGGTTTTCTGATGTTTGATAATGCCCCCATTTCCAAATCCCGCAGGATCAACAAAGTACTTTCACAATCAGTTGTAAAACTATTTCCTGAATGTTTTACCAATTTTTACCTTGCATAGTCATGATATCCCATGTTCTCCAAGTGTTTTTGCTTAATGTACAATAATGCAAAAACATTGAGACAAGTGAGTGCAAATGCTAGAATCTTGATGAAAACACACTGAAAATCTCCGCAATACTATTATCAGTAAAATCAAAGAAAAAAATCTACATTCCACTCTGCTCCCCCCAATAGATGTCTTTGTTTATAATTTAAAATGAGGTGAGTGTCGCAACTTGGTAATCTAATTGTAGCTTAGGTAACATGTTTGCTGCATGTTCCAATGGATTTTTAAAGAGTAATGATGCCGAATGTGCTTTCAAGTAGGTACATGATCTCTGAACAAAGGGACAAATGATCACTGAGCAAAGTCTGCAACATACCATTAGGGTTAAGATTTTATTGAGGCATACTCATCACCAAATCACATGCTTGAAACTAGAATAGTTTAAATTCCTTTCATTTGGGGATTTTTTGGTCTAAGAGTAGCAACTTTAGTTTATTTCAACCTTTTGCGTACCCGAAATGCAAGATATTTGCATATATATACACACAATATATATTAACCTAAACATGGCAATTCCACATGTCAAAAAAGTCAGAACTGCAATCACAATATAATAATATAGAAAGTCTAACAAAATCAACTACAGATCAGAAACAACTTTGTACATCATGTATTAAATAGCGAGAATGTAATTTAAAAGGCTCCTTTGATAGATGCATTTGGAGAGGCAGATTAAAACCGTGCCGAACTTAGGAAGTAGATCATGACGCCCAGGTATCTATTTGGTAGAAATGACACAGAACCTCTTCACAACTATCATTTTTTTGCGCCAATAAGGAAAACAATAATTTATCATGAATGTAGCACAACAGCAAAACATGATCTGATCATCAAGCAAAAACAATTGATGCTCCTGCCCTTGGATGATGTAAATCTGACAAAAAATCTGAATTGTACAGCACAGAAACGGGCGGCTTCTGCCCTAGGTCCATTCTCCTCTATGTCTCTCCTATCCAAGTGCCAATGCACATGCCTACAAAACATGGCTAATAACCATATAACAATTACAGCACGGAAACAGACCATCTCGACCCTTCTAGTCCGTGCCGAACACGTATTCTCCCCTAGTCCCATACACCTGGGTTCAGACCATAACCCTCCATTCCTTTCCCGTCCATATAACTATCCAATTTATTTTTAAATGATAAAAACGAACCTGCCTCCACCACCTTCACTGGAAGCTCATTCCACACAGCCACCATTCTCTGAGTAAAGAAGTTCCCCCTCATGTTACCCCTAAACTTCTGTCCCTTAATTCTCAAGTCATGTCCCCTTGTTTGAATCTTCCCTACTCTCAGTGGGAAAAGCTTATCCACGTCAACTCTGTCCATCCCTCTCATCATTTTAAAGACCTCTATCAAGTGCTCCCTTAACCTTCTGCGCTCCAAAGAATAAAGCCCTAACTTGTTCAACCTTTCTCTGTAACTTAGTTGCTGAAATCCAGGCTACATTCTAGTAAATCTCCTCTGTACTCTCTCTATTTTGTTGACATCCTTCCTATAATTAGGCGACCAAAATTGTACACCATACTCCAAAATTGGCCTCACCAATGCCTTGTACAATTTTAACATTACATCCCAACTTCTATACTCAATGCTCTGATTTATAAAGGCCAGCACACCAAAAGCTTTCTTTACCACCCTATCTACATGAGATTCCACTTTCAGGGAACTGTGCACTGTTATTCCCAGATCCCTCTGTTCACCTGCATTCTTCAATTCCCTACCATTTACCATGTACGTCCTATTTTGATTTGTCCTGCCAAGATGTAGCACCTCACACTTATCAGCATTAAACTCCATCTGCCATCTTTCAGCCCACTCTTCCAACTGGCATAAATCTCTCTGTAGACTTTGAAAATCTACTTCATTATCCACAACCCCACCTATCTTAGTATCATCTGCATACTTACTAATCCAATTTACCACACCATCATCCAGATCATTGATGTACATGACAAACAACAGTGGACCCAACACAGATCCCTGTGGCACCCCACTAGTCACTGGCCTCCAATCTGACAAACAACCATCCACCATTACTCTCTGGCATCTCCCATTCAGCCACTGTTGAATCCATCTTGCTACTCCACCATTAATACCCAACCATTGAACCTTCTTAACCAACCTTCCGTGAGGAACCTTGTCAACGGCCTTACTGAAGTCCATATATACAACATCCACTGCTTTACCCTCATCAATTTCCCGAGTAACCTCTTCAAAAAATTCAAGAAGATTAGTCAAACATGACCTTCCAGGCACAAATCCATGTTGACTGTTCCTAATCAGACCCTGTTTATCCAGATGCTTATATATATATTATCTCTAAGTATCCTTTCCATTAATTGCCTACCACTGACGTCAAACTAACAGGTCTATAATTGCTAGGTTTACTCTTAGACCCCTTTTTAAACAATGGAACAACATGCGCAGTACGCCAATCCTCCGGCACTATTCCCGTTTCTAATGACATTTGAAATATTTCTGTCATAGCCCCTGCTATTTCTACACTAACTTCCCTCAATGTCCTAGGGAATATCCTGTCCGGACCTGGAGACTTATCCACTTTTATATTTCTTAAGTGTCAGTACTTCCTCTTCTTTGAATCTCATAGTTTCCATAGCTACTCTACTTGTTTCCCTTACTTCACATAATTCAATATCCTTCTCCTTGGTGAATACCAAAGAAAAGAAATTGTTCAATATCTCCCCCATCTCTTTTGGCTCTGCAGATAGCTGTCCACTCTGACTCTCTAATGGACCAACTTTATCCCTCATTATCCTTTTGCTATTAATATAGCTGTAGAAACCCTTTGGATTTACTTTCACCTTACTTGCCAAAGATACCTCATATAACATATAACTTTCTATTTCATTACATTAAGCACTTGAAACAGGCTCATCCAGACCCCTTACTCCGTGCCAAACATAATCCCCCTATCCCATACCAACGTGTCCGATCAGACCATAACCCTCCATCTTCCTTTACCATTATTAACTATCCAAATTTAGTTTGTTTTAAATGATAACAACCTAACCGCCTCCACCTTTCACTGGAACATCTTCCACAAACAAGCTGACCACCTCCTGGTAAGAAATCCCCTCCTACCCTCAAACGTACATTCTCCAATCTCAAAGTCAGTCCCCTGGTTTGAATCTGCCCTATCTCAGCAAAAAGCTTTGCCGTAACTCTTGTCAACTTCCCTCTCATCATTTTAAAAACCTCTATCAAGTCCCCCCTTAACCTTCTGCGCTCCAAAGAATAAAGCCCTAACTTGTTCAACCTTTCTCTGTAACTTAGTTGCTGAAAGAACTGGGAAAAATTGCAAATCAAGCATATAATTGTGCATAAAGATGAAAGTGGTATTGCTTGTGATTGGGTGGCTCTAGAACATAGAACAGTAACACAACACAAGAACGGGACAATGTCAGTGCTGAACATGTCAAGGCCATCTCTAAGCCACCTGTGCATAACTCACATCACTCCGTCCCCATGTGCCTATCCAAAAGCCCCTTAAACGCCACTATCATATCTGCCTCAACCATCACCCCCAGATGCACACCCCAGGCATTCACCCCCTTCTATGTACAAGCTTGCCCCACACATCTTTAAATTTTGTCCCTCTAATCTTAAAGCTATGCCCCCTGGTATTTGATTGTTTTTCCATCCTGGGAAAAAGGTTCTGTCTACGCCATTGTCTCTCATTGGCCTGAGCATCAACTTCAAAGGCAGTTATACAGAACTAGTGTGCTCATTTCCAATGTCATATTTTGATCATATAAATATGTTGGTATTCTCTCAGAAAGGGAAACTTTGGATTACAAGCTACATGTAAAAAATTGCAATCATCTATAACTGGAATACAGCTTTTGTAGAATAAATGGCATGATGATTGAAGCTTTGAATATTTTAAATTCTATTCTTCCAGATAATTCTTATTTAAGGCATGGAGCACCATCTACTGGTTATGGAAAGTATCAATATCTCAAGTAGTATTGACCATGTAAACAAGATTTTTTCACAGTTGCCACAAAGTAACAACTTATGTTGAAAACCTGACACAAAGAGAAAGGTTTAAAGCCACAGATTTATGCAACGGAATAGTCAGCAAAAAATAGCAGCTTTGGTTAAAAAAGTGATGGAATTTAAGATCGGAAAGGACCAGTATTGTGGGGAATTTTGTACATGAACTTAAGAGCATCAGTGTAAATTTGCTATCTTGAGCGTGGGAGGATAGGTTAGTAAAGTCTGGCCATGTTTGAATTGCATTTGTTGGACAGTATGAGATGGTCGGTGAAAACAATGCGTTGAAATAAGACAAAATATTCCAGAGTAGATGCAGGAAATATTGCACAGGGGGAAATATTCCATGTTTGATTGAAAGCCCCAACATTTGTAGCAACTCCTTGGTTCACTCATCCCTTCCCACCCAAACCACCCCCTCCCGAGGTACTTTCCCCAGCAACCACAGGAGATGCAACACCTGTCCCTATACCTCCTCCCTCGACTCTGTCCAAGGACCCAGACAGTCTTTTCAGGTGAGGCAGAGGTTCACTTGCACCTCTTCCAACCTCATCTACTGTATCTGCTGTTCCAGGCGTGGACTCCTGGTTCAAGCGCAGGCTCGGCGATTGTTTCACTGAACACCTCTGCTCAGTCTGCCTAGGCATCACAATCTCCCGGTTGCCAAACACTTTAACCCGCCCACCCATTCCCACACTGACCTTTTTGTCCTGGGCCTTTTCCACTGTCCGAGCGTGGCCCAGCACAAATTGGAGGAACAGCACCCCACATTTCGCTTGGTTGGCTTACACCCCAGCGGTATGAATATTGACTTCTCTAACTTCAAGTAACCCTTGCTTTCCCCCTCTCCATCTCTCTCTCTCTCTCTCTCTCTCCATCTCCCTCCCTAGTTCTCCGACCAGTCTGACTGTCCCCTGATGAAATTTTATCTCTGTATGCGTTGTCACGTTCTCCTAGCTAATGATCTATTCGAGATTTTCATCCCCTTTGATGTCTTGTTTTCACACCTTACCCTTCCTTTTCTCTGCTTCGCCCTCTCCCCTGACTCTCAGTCTGAAGAAGGGCCTCGGCCAGAAACGTCACCCATTCCTTCTAGCCTGTCCCGCTGAGTTACTCCAGCATTTTGTGTCTATCTTCGGTGTAAACCAGCATCTGCAGGTCCTTCCTACGCGTGTAGCAAACTTTGTTTTACTCTTGAACTTCATGCCCCTTCCAAAAGTTATACCAGAGAAAACAGAAGTATGGCAAATACATGGTTTGACAACAACAAGGTATTCATAAACAAAATGAACCACAGGACATCTGGATTTTATTTAGGAGAGAACTAGATAGGTTTTTCTTTCCCCGTGTCCAGATGGCAGAGGTATCTAAAAATGCACGGTAAAAAGGCCAACAAGAAAATGATCAAATAGTCTCAGACAACCCTCCTGCAGGAGAAGGGCAAACGTGATTAATCAGAGGTAGATTTGGAAAACAAATCGAGAAGAGCAGCAATCACAGTGGAGGATTGGGGCGTCAACGTAGATTGACATCACCGAGCTGACTACAATGCTGGATGTAAACTCCACCCAGTCAACACCAGAGTCTAGATTGAACCCTGGGTTATAGAAGCCAAGGAGCACCAGCTCCACGAGTTGTGCCAATGAGCTGCAACATTTGCAAGGACAAAAACAGTCAAAGAGACAAGTTGAAAAAAGTGGATGGAACCAAATTTCAGTGGAGTGGTATTGTATAGAGGGAGAGTAATTAAAATCCTGTAATCTCTTCAAAACATGATGACTTTATATTTTCTAGAGTATCTTTTCACTACCCTTTTAGTTATAGACAACAGCTGCAGGAGTAGGCCATTCATCCCTTAGAGCCAGCACCGCCATTCACTGTGATCATGGCTGATCATCCACATTCAATCCTTGAATCTTTTTTGAAATCCTTTCAAAATTTAAACACTGTACTTAAAGGCATCCAAATGGACCCGTTGCACAATTCAAACCCAACAATATTTAAAAAGTTATAGCAAGCCAATAAACTACATTTTGAGTACCAGGCATTATCTAGCACTTGGTTCCAGGTCAGAGAAGAGTGCTGGATAAACATTGTCTGAAGAAGGGTTTTGACCTAAAACGTCACCTATTCTTTTTCCTCCAGAGTTACTGTCTGACCCGCTGAGTTACTCCAGCTTTTTGTGTCTATCTTTGGTTTAAACCAGCATCTGCTGTTCCTTCCTACACAACATTGACTCTCAACTTATTTTGTGGACAAGTGCATAGAATTATTCCAGTTACATTTCACTGAAGTTTAAAAGGATGAGGGGGATCTTATAGAAACATATAAAATTATAAAAGGACTGGACAAGCTAGATGCAGGAAAATGTTCCCAATGTTGGGCAAGTCCAGAACCAGGGGCCAGTCTTAGAATAAAGGGGAGGTCATTTAAGACTGAGGTGAAAAAAAAACTTTTTCACCCAGAGAGTTGTGAATTTATGGAATTCCCTGCCACAGAGGGCAGTGGAGGCCAAGTCACTGGATGGATTTAAGAGAGAGTTAGATAGAGCTCTAGTGGAGTCAAGAGATATGGGGAGAAGGCAGGCACGGGTTATTGATAGGGGACGATCAGCCATGATCACAATGAATGGCGGTGCTGGCTCGAAGGGCCGAATGGACTCCTCCTGCACCTATTTTCCATGTTTCTACATTCCCAGCAGCTATTGATCTGCTGTTAAGACGTTTGTTTCGTTGGAAGACCTTTTTTGGTGCAGTCAAGTAGGGGTTCTCCTGCCTGAGCAGATGCAGGTTGCAGGCTGCGTCCCAACGCTGTCAACGCTGCAAAATCCATGATTGCTTCAATCTAATTTTCCCAGTAAATTTCTGCCAGAAGAACTTGCATGCCTGTAGGAACTTGCTGCCTACTTCACACTTTCAGACCTGCTGCAACACTTTAAAGGGGAGTGGCAATATTTTTGTTATGAAACTTTCAATATTTGCTAAATTTTGTATGTAAAAACCCAGCACTATTGATGAGTGGGATTTCGCCATCAGGCTCCATCCCCTTTCGCACCCCAAAGGGTCATTTTGCTCCCCTACTCCCTGGTCCATTCTTCCTTCTTCACCCACCATTCCAGCTCAAAGCAATTTCCCACATTACTATTGGAGATGCAGCAGCATCCACTATGACATGGGGCAATGAATTTAGGGAATAGAGCAAAAACAAATTCAAATGGTGGCTGAAAAATCAGCGGCAATAAAAAAATCAAAAGTCTAAAAAAAACTAAAGACCCAGGGAGAAAGCAAATGTTCTGATGAGATTTTATCTGTTTTACATTATTCTGAAGATAGATGCAAAATCCTGGAGTAACTCAGGACAGATAGCATATCTGGAGAAAAGGAATGGGTGACGTTTTGGGTCGAGACCCTTCCTCACACTGAGAGTCAGGGGAGAGGGAGGCTAGAGATATGGATCGGTAAGTTGTAAATACAACAGATCAAAGCAGACGATGATCAAGGTACAAACAGTAAAATTAATCAGGAAGACAGTGAAACTAATCGTGGGTGGGGAGGAATGGGGAAAGAGGGAAAGCAAGAGTTACTTGAAGTTAGAGAAATCAATATTCATATCGCTGGGTTACAAGCTGCACAAGTGAAATATGAGGTGCTGTTCCTCCAATTTGCGTTGAGCCTGACACCGACAGTGGAGGAGGCCCAGGACAGAAAGGTCCATATGGGAATGGGAGGAGTCAGTGTTTATCAACTGGGAGATCGTGTGGGCCTAGGCGGACACCACCAGCATCTGCCATTCCTTTACATTATCCCAAAGCAGAGGCTGAGATTCATATTTGCTCTCTGTAGATCACCAGCGACGTCACGTTGATGGATTCATGACAGATCAGGTGATCCGCATATTTCCCAGCTCTCAACCTTAATGAACTCTCCAGCTTTGATACTGGTCCTGCGTGATTTTGTTAAGCAGCAGGTTTGACAGTCAATGAGTCTAAATGGAGGGCCTCACCATCGCCATCAATGCAACAAGCACTGGTAGAGGCCTGGGCCTGCAGGACGCCACTCCTGGTGAAAGACTGCCCCAGACCACCAATGGAAAACTGGTTTAGGGGTACAAAGGACAGGCAACCACAGGACTTTAGAAAATCTAGTCCAATTTGTTTTTGTTGTAATGAGAACATTGAGGATTCATTATATTATATGTAAGAGATCCAAGAAACAAAGATTTTTAGCTAATGCAACATATCAAACATGCTAGATGGACCCCATAAATGCTCGTGGAACTCAGTGGGACTGGCAGCATCTCTGGAAAGAAGGAATGTGTGACATTTCAGGTTGAGATTCTTCTTTGGAGAGGGGGGTCGGGGAGAGGGAGACTAGAGATATGTAAGGGCAAGGTGTGAAAGCAACAAATCAAAGCAGACGTGGATCATGGAAATGTAGAAGGGTTCCTTGTTAGCTATGGGGAAGGTGACGAGAAAATTATAAATAAAATGTAATCAGCTGGATAGTGAAACTAGTCAGAGAACTAGGGTGGGGGAAAGCAAGGGTTAATTGAAGTTAGAGAAGTTGGACATGCTGCCTAACCCAGAGTCACTCAAGCACTCTCTTTATTTGTCAGCCAGCATTTGCAAGACAATCATCTATTCCTTCCCTACATTCCTTCCTCTGGCTTCACAATTCGATTCTTTTGTATCTTTTTCACAAAGGGTGGTGGGTGTATGGAACAAACTGCCAGAGGAGGTAGTTGAGCCAGGGACTATCCCAATATTTAAGAAACAGTAAGACAGGTACATCGATAGGACAGGTTTGGAGGGATATGGACCGAATGCGGGCAGGTGAGACTAGAGTAGCTGGGACATGTTGGCCGGTGTGGGCAAGTTGGACAGAAGGGTCTGTTTCCACACTACATCCGCCTCTTACCTGCCAGGCTTTATCTTGTCCCTCCTCTCTTCCAGCATTTTTTCTCTCCCTTCCTTTAAATTAGTGAGGAATGGTCCCCTCCTGAAACATTGCCCATCCACATACTCCTGACCCGCTGAGTTACTCCAACACTGTCTTTTTGTAAACTAGCATATCCTAGACTTTGTACAAATTTGAATTAATGCCACATGCAGTTCCCTTTGAGGTCAAGAATACATTTCGTTGCTTCCTTACAATTAATGTTTTCATTGGTTATTCTTAAAATAACCAAATCTATTTCTTGTAGAGAATATGGTAAAAACAGAATGGCCTTTTAAAACTCCTTTTATTTTGTGACAGTTTTAAGCTATATTTGTGTATCTTAAATTACGTTGTTGAAGCTAGGTGAGTCATTTTATTTCATAAGGTCATAGGATATAAAATAGGCCATTCGGCCCATCAAATCTACTCCGCCATTCAATCATGGCTGATCTATCTCTCCCTCCTACCCCCATTCTCCTGCCTTCTCCCCATAAACCCCCGACACCTATATTAATCAAGAATCTTTCTATCTCTGCCGTAAAAATATTCATTGACTTGGCCTCCACGGCCTTCTGTGGCAAAGAATTCCAGTTTCACCACCCTCTGACTACAGAAATTCCTCCTCATCTCCTTCCTAAAGGAATGTCCTTTAATTCCGAGGCTACGACCTCTAGTTGTACACTCTCTCACAAGTAGAAACATCCTCTCCACATCCACTCTATGCAAGCATTTCACTATTCAGTAAGTTTCAATGAGGTCCCCCTCATCGTTCTAAACCCCAGTGAGTACAGACCCAGTGGCGTCAAATGCTCATCCTAGGTTAACCTACTAATTCCTGGGATCATTCTTGTAAACATCCTCTGGACTCTCCCAGCACATCAGAAATGGTGCCCAAAATTGCTCACAATACTCCAAATGTGGCCTGACCAGCGCCTAATGGAGCCTCAGTATTACATCCCTGTTTTTGTATTCTAGCTCTTGAAATAATTGTGTTTATTTATTTGCTTGTTTATTTCTCAATAAACAAGCCTTAAAAGCTAACCAAGAATTTAAAGAGACTGATATTGCTCATTAAGTGGTTAACAACAAAGCTTGTGCCATGTTCTATGAAGCATATAGACTCATGCATATGCTCGCACACAAAGCTATTTTTAAACTGCATATGGATTGTACTTATATTTTAACAACTTTATTTAACAGTTTAAAGCTAAAAGCAAGACCTGATGTGATATTTTGTTGCTTTTCAACAATCAGAATCTTTGAACATACCCCCCCCCCCCCCCCCAAAAAAAAAGACTGGCAATTGATTATTAAAGGGTTGACAGTGGATAGGCAATGGATGGCATTTAAAGACTGCATGGATGAACTTCAACAATTGTTCATCCCAGTTTGGCAAAAGAATAAATCAGGGAAGGTAGTGCATCCGTGGATAACAAGGGAAATCAGGGATAGTATCAAATCAAAAGATGAAGCATACACATTAGCCAGAAAAAGCAGCCTACCAGAGGACTGGGAGAAATTCAGAGTCCAACAGAGGAGGACAAAGGGCTGAATTAGGAAAGGGAAAATAGATTATGAAAGAAAACTGGTAGGGAACATAAAAACTGACTGCAAAAGTTTTATAGATATGTGAAGAGAAAAAGATTAGTTAAAACAAATGTAGGTCCCTTGCAGTCAGAAACAGGTGAATTGATCATGGGGAACAAGAACAAGGGAACATGGCAGACCAATTGAATAACTACTTTGGTTCTGTCTTCACTAAGGAAGACATAAATAATCTGCCGGAAATAGCAGGGGACCGGGGTTCAAATGAGATGGAGGAACTGAGTGAAATCCAGGTTAGCCGGGAAGTGGTGTTAGGTAAATTGAATGGATTAAAGGCCGATAAATCCCCAGGGCCAGATAGGCTGCATCCCAGAGTACTTAAGGAAGCAGCTCCAGAAATAGTGGATGCATAGTGACTGGCTCACCTCAAAGCCAGCCTCCCCCCCACACTGGACCCCCATCAGTTTGCCTACCGGACCAACAGGTCTACAGAGGACGCCATATCGGCGGCCCTACACTCTGCCCTGACCCACCTGGACAGCAATAACACCTACATCAGGATGCTGTTCATTGATTTCAGCTCTGCCTTTAACACTGTCATCCTCGCTAGCTTGATCACCAAACTCAGCGGACTTGGCATCTCCACCTCCCTCTGCAATTGGACACTGGATTTCCTCACCAACAGACCACAGTCTGTTAGGGTCAACAACCTCACCTCCTCCACTATAACACTGAACACCGGCGTGCCACAGGGCTGTGTGCTCAGCCTTCTCCTCTACTCCCTCTTCACCCATGACTGCATCTCTAAGAATGGCTCCAACGCCATCATTAAATTTGCCGACGACACCACGGTGGTAGGACTGATCAGTGACAACGACGAGTCAGCCTACAGGGATGAGGTCCAGCACCTGACAACCTGGTGTGCCAACAATAACCTCGTCCTCAACTCCAAGAAGACGAAGGAAATTATTGTTGACTTCAGGAAGAAGAGGGGGCAGACATACCCCCATCCATATAAACGGGACTGAGGTGGAGCGCGTCTCCAACTACAAATTCCTCGGGGTACACATCTCGGAGGATCTGTCCTGGCCCCTCAACACCTCCAAGCTGATCAAAAAGGCGCAGCAGCGCCTTTACTTCCTGAGGCTCAAGAAAGCTCACCTGTCCCCCCAGATCCTGACCAACTTTTACCGCTGTACCATCGAAAGCATCCTGACCACCTGCTTCACGGTATGGTACAGCAGTTGCACCGTAGCGGACAGGAAGGCACTACAACGGGTGGTGAAAACCGCTCAGTACATCATCGGTGCCCCGCTCCCTGCCATGGATGCCCTCCACCGAAAACGGTGTCTGAGACGGGCCGGGAGGTTCATCAAAGACCCCTCCCACCCCAACCATGGACTGTTTGTCCTCCTCCCATCAGGGAGGCGGTACAGGAGCCTCAGGTCTCGTACTAGTAGGATGAGGAACAGCTTCTACAGCAACACTATCACATTGCTGAACTCGGAGTCCCGCCGATAGATTTCTCCAGTCTCTCCGTCCACATTGTTTGCTTATTCTGTATTTTTATTTCTATATTGCACTATTACTACGGACTGACGCTAAACTGCATTTCGTTGTACCCATACTTATATCTGTGCAATGACATTAAAGTTGAATTGAATTGAATTAGTGATAATTTTTCAAAACTCTTTAGATTCTGGAGTAGTTCCTGAGGATTGGAGGGTAGCTAATGTAACCCCACTTTCTAAAAAGGGAGGGAGAGAGAAAATGGGGAATTACAGACCAGTTAGTCTAACATCTGTAGTTGGGAAAATGCTAGAGTCAGTTATTAAAAATGGGATAGCAGCACATTTGGAAAGTGGTGAAATCATTGGACAAAGTCAGCATGGATTTATGAAAGGTAAATCATGTCTGACGAATCTTATAGAATTTTTCGAGGATGTAACTAGTAGAGTGGATAAGGGAGAACCAGTGGATGTGTTATATCTGGACTTTCAGAAGGCTTACGACAAAGTCCCACATAAGAGATTAGTATGCAAACTTAAAGCACACGGTATTGCGGGTTGAGTATTGATGTGGATAAGAGAACTGGCTGGCAGACAGGAAGCAAAGAGTAGGAGTAAACGGGTCCTTTTCACAATGGCAGGCAGTGACTAGTGGGGTACCGCAAGGCTCGGTGCTGGAAACCCAGCTATTTACAATATATATTAATGATTTGGACGAGGGAATTGAATGCAACATCTCCAAGTTTGCGGATGATACGAAGCTGGGGGGCAGTGTCAGCTGTGATGAGGATGCTAGGAGGATGGAAGGTGACTTGGATAGGTTGGGTGAGTGGGCAAATGCATGGCAGATGCAGTATAATGTGGATAAATGTGAGGTTATCCACTTTGGTGGCAAAAACAGGAAAGTAGACTATTATCTGAATGGTGGCCGATTAGGAAAAGGGGAGATGCAACAAGACCTGGGTGTCATGGTACACCAGTCATTGAAAGTAGGATTGCAGGTGCAGCAGGCAGTGAAGAAAGCGAATGGTATGTTAGCATTCATAGCAAAATAATTTGAGTATAGGAACAGGGAGGTTCTACTGCAGTTGTACAGGGTCTTGATGAGACTACACCTGGAGTATTGCGTACAGTTTTGGTCTCCTAATCTGAGGAAATACATTCTTGCCATAGAGGGAGTACAGTGAAGGTTCATCAGACTGATTACTGGGATGTAAGGCATTTCGTATGAAGGAAGACTGGATAGACTCGGCTTGTACTCGCTAGAATTTAGAAGATTGAGGGGGGATCTTATAGAAACGCACAAAATTCTTAAGGGGTTGGGACAGGCTAGATGCAGGAAGATTGTTCCCGGTGTTGGGGAAGTCCAGAACAAGGGTCACAGTTTAAGGATAGGAGGGGGGGGGGGAAGTCTTTTAGGACCGAGATGAGAAAAAAAAATTCACACAGAGTGGTGAATCTCTGGAATTCTCTGCCACAGAAGGTAGTTGAGGCCCTCTGATGTGCAAAACATTCACCATGCTGGATCATACACAGATGTTAGAACATTAACAGGAAAAGCTAGAATACACGAGTCAAACTTTCATATCACACCAAGCCACTAAAAAATATTCAACATCTTTCTCTGTAAAATTGCCTGCAATTTTCTATGTACCCTAAGGGTTTAAAGAAAAATCTCTTACTGCTTGTACATTTGTATACATTGGGTATGCAAGCAAATAATTTACTGCCTAGTCCCATGTGACAATAACGTTTTCTTATTCCTAATGACTTGATTACCTTCTTTTCAGCCTTACCTCCAACTGGTGGCACTGTGGAGCAAGTCATCCAGCTTCTCTTACTAATGTACCTCCCAGACCCATGACTGAGCCTGTGACAGAGAAAAGGAGCAAAAATGCAGCTATTTACTTCACACCATTTACTATGGGCACTGATCACTCAAACTTCTCTCTTCCAACAACTGCTATTCATGTTTCCTCAGCATAGTGGGACTAGCTTAGATGGGCATCATATCAGTGTGGACAAGTTTCTGTTTAGGTGCAGTATGGCTAATAAACAAGAATACCCACAGCAACTTCGACAGCTCCGTCTCAGAAGCCTAGTTCCATTTAAAAAACTCCCAGTAATTGACTAATGCATCGTGGGGGTTACACAAGTGGCTTCTATTTTGAAAGAAAACAATGCATTTTAATTTCACTCAACATTTATGTTAGTTTCAAGGACAGAGCGCCTTAAAGGGCCTGTCCCACTTTTCAGCAAACTGTCTGCGACCTTCAAGCTCGGGGGCACTCGCCAGAAAAACCGCGAGCTGGCTCGACCGGCAGCGCTGAACACACACAAACACATCACAAAGGATGGGGGCCAGGGAAAGCGGGGGAGCGCTGTCTGAAATTCACACGGCACAAAGCCAAGGTGATACCCGTGATGAACAGGGGAGGCAAGAGCGGAACTCGCTATCAAAACAAGGAGGGGACGGGGGACACCATTTTTTGGTGGCCACGAGCGCATTCACACACATACGCACGAGGCTTCGGAGGCTCAATCGAGCGCTAAATGCAGCTCAATTCTGCCTGTCTCGCCGGGTTAACTACAGCCCTGTCTGGACTGACGGGATACCAGCGCTGCTTCTCCACGCTGACCATATTTCCCGCAAGCCCATCCAGGGTTGTAGGTTCACTTGGTGGGACAGGCAGAGTTTAGTGCTGTTTCGCTGCGCTGGCTGTGGGCCTGGGGGTACACCCGTGGGGGGCACTCGGGACAGCGCCGGAGACCTGTCCGGGATCAATCCTGCCTGCGGATGATGCGCAGGTCTGTGCCACGTCTGGCCCCCCCGGGTTTTCCGCCCCTGCGGGGAGGGGAGAAGGGGGGGGAGAAGGAGGGAGAGAAGAGGAGAGAAGGTGGGAGAGGAGTGGAGAGAAGGAGTGGAGAGAAGGAGTGGAGAGAAGGAGTGAGAGAAGGAGTGGAGACACTTTTAAGAAGCCAGACAACTTTTAATAAGCCAGAGATACACAGCTGTGAAGTTTAGCAGGCATTTAACATTATAGGTCGGTTTTCCTTGGTTCTGAAAACTCGTGCTTACGTTTTTTTCCCCCAATGAGCCAATTAAAATGTCCGGTCAGCAAAGGAGATTACCTACGGCTACCTCGACTACCTACAAGGACATGGCGACCCCACTACCACTGCACTACGAGTTCAAAAGTATCGATTTTCTCCATGCCTATCAATTTTTACTTGCAGAAATTTTTTCAGCTTGTTGAAAATTTTTCCTTGACCAAACTGCGGCCGCGAGTAGTAACCACTATGTGGGATCTCCTCTCGACCACGAAGGAGACTTACCAGTGACCACCTGTGTCGACCATGCTGCGAGCTTGTGGCGAGCGCAAACTCTCCTAAACTCGCAAATAAGGTCGCCACAGGCCAGTAAAATAGGCTATAGTTAAATTTATGCATGAAAGGCCAATTAACAGGAGAGTTGAACGGGATCAAACTTAAATCTCTTCGCCACATCACCATCCCCAGCAAGTATTTCATTAAGAGCATCTTAATTTTTCCAATCAAACAAAATTCAAGTGTATGGAGCGAAGGAAATAGGCAACGTTTCGGCCCGAAACGTTGCCCATTTCCTTCGCTCCATAGATGCTGCGGCACCCGCTGAGTTTCTCCAGCATTTTTGTGCACCTTCGATTTTCCAGCATCTGCAGTCCCATCTTAAACAAAATTCAAGTCTAATCTGACAATTAAGTTTTTTTTACAAATTGCATAGCATTTGAATTGATTTACTTATTCAGTTAACCTTCAAAATGGAAAAGTATAGATTTACAATAACATTTATCTTTGTGCAATATTTTTTACAAATTACGTCCCTTTTTAAAATAGCAAAGATTTTAAACATACGATGTATCATCTAAAGACGCCCTGCTGCAGATGATACAAAATACATGCAATTATTTCATCCAGAAGTACCTCGTCGAGTAGAATAATTTTAAATATTGCTGCAGGCAAATTGAAATGTATAGCTAATAAAGGAAAAGACTTGCAGATTTCACAAATATTAACCCAGTTGCACAATTGTCAAATAGTTCAATACGCATTTACATGCAGGATCCCTTCAAATGTGTGTAACCACTTTGGACGCAGTGCCACCCACATCCCCCATCATATCTTTAGAACACAACGCCCCTTTCCTAATTTTTGTTCCCTTCCTCCCCCCACTCCACCGGTGCATACATGTTACCTGGAAACTCCATGCCAATCTTTCTCAACTCCCGTTGAAGGCATTCAGCTTTTGGCATATGCCATTGAGCTACACAACCAGTAGGTCTCAATGTTAAATGGCATACTTTGGCAGCACCCATGAAATGATAATGGTTCCATTATTTGAAATTGGGGAGTCATTCAGCTTTTTTGGCTGAATGCATAACTTAGTTGTAGAAAACAACCGAATATTCTGCACCTGATGGAAACGTTTTGATGGGCAGGGAACTCATCCAGATTGACACTGTTTATTATGACATCAATTCCATTTTTCGGATCTAGCTCGTCACTGGCACGTCTAGCCCTACTTGCCACCTATAACAGCCCATGAAGAAATGGTGCCAGGCTGCTCTTTGAACTGCTTCTGGTAAAGACATGCCATTATTATTGAATGGGGCGAGACACTTTCATGTGGCTCAACAGCCTGGATTTGTTTGGACTTTATTGGCTTTATCTTGCACTAAATGTTATTCACATTATTCCTTTTATCATGTATGTGTCCACTGTGAATGGCTCAATTGTAATCATGTAATGTCTTCCCACTAACTGGTTTGAACATAAAGCTTTTCACTGTACATAGAAACATAGAAAATAGGTGCAGGAGTAGGCCATTTGCCCCTTCGAGCAGGCACAACCATTCAATATGATCATGGCTGATCATCCAGAATCAGTACCCCGTTCCTGCTTTCTCCCCGTATCCCCTGATTCTATTAGCCCCAAGAGATATATCTAACTCTCTCTTGAAAACATCCAGTGAATTATCCTCCACTGTCTTCTGTGGCAGAATTCCACAGATTCACAACTCTCTGGGTGGAAAGATTTTTCCTCATCTCAGTCCTAAATGGCCTACCCCTTATCTTAAACTGTGACCCGTGGTTCTGGACATCCCCAACATCGTGGACATTTTTCCTGCATCTAGCCTGTCCAATCCCTTAAGAAATTTATATGTTTCTATAAGATTTTCCTAATCTGACACCATTCAGATACACTTGCACGTCCTCCAACCTCATCTACTGCATCCGCTGTTCCAGGTGTCAAATTCTGTACATTGGCGAGACCAAGCACAGGCTCGGCGATCGTTTCGTTGAACACCTCTGCTCAGTCCGCCTTAACCTACCTGATCTCCCAGTTGCTCAACACTTTAACTCCCCCTCCCATTCCTAATCTGACCTTTCTGTCCTAGGCCTCCATTGTCAGAGTGAGGCCCAGCTCAAATTGGAGGAACAGCACCTCATATTTCCCTTGGGTACATTTTTGCTTATACCCCAGCGGTATGAACATCGACTTCTCTAACTTCAAATCGCCCTTGCTTTCCCTCTCTCTCTCTCTCTCCCCTCCCCCTTCCCAGTTCTCCCACCAGTCTTACTGTCTCCGACTACATTCTATCTTTGTCCCGCCCACTCCCGACATCAGTCTGAAGTGTCTCGACCCGAAACGTCACCCATTCCTTCTCTCCAGAGATGCTGCCCGTCCCTCTGAGTTACTCCAGCATTTTGCCTACCTTCGATTTAAATCAGCATCTGCAGTTCTTTCCTACACATCCTAACCATTCAAATAACCTGCCCTATTGTTCTTGCCACCAAATTAGATAACCTCACATGTATCCACATCATACTGCATCTGCCCACTCACCCAACCTATCCAAGTCACCCTGCAGCCTCATAGCATCCTCTTCGCAGCTCACATTGCCACCCAGCTCGGTGTCATCCGCAAACTTACAGTTGTTACATTTAATTCCTTTGTCTAAATCGTTAATATAAATTGTATTGTACATAACTGGGGTCCCAGCACTGGGCCTTGCAGCACCCCACTAGTCACTGCCTACCATTTTGATTCTTTGCTTCCTGTCTGCAAACCAGTTCTCTATCCATATCAATACCCTATCCCCAGAACTAACTAACTAACCAACTAACTATTGATCGATCCACCCTTAACTAAAACTCTCATCTTGTCCTCTTTCGGTTGGCATTGATTTTAAATTTGCGTGAAAACGGTACCCGATAGGGCTACGATTTTTCACCACCTTACTCAGTGTTCTCCTGTGCTCCAAGCGCATCAAGTTTTGTTCCGATTGGTGGAATATTACAAAAGTTATGAGTTTAAAAATCGTAAGATCAGCAGATTGGTCTTCTCCCTTGTCAGTCGCAGGGACGGCACGCCCCTTCCGGCACCCGCTGTCAATCACCAGGGAGAGGAGAATAATCCCCTGGAGACTGGGGTGAGTCCAGAAGCCGTGAGTGAGTCCAAGACAAGACAAGACAAATTTATTGTCACATGTACCAATTGGTACAGTGAAATTTGTGGTCACCATACAGCCATACGAATAAAAAAGAGCTCAGAACACGATAGTCTTTAACATAGATATCCCTGCACAGCGGAATCAAAGTTTCCCACTGTGAGGGAAGGCACCAAAGTTCAGCCATCCTCCTCTGTTGTCCTCTATTGTTCACCCGTGGTCAGTGGGCTCCCGAACCCTTCGCTGTCGCCGCTACGGGCGGCCCGATGTTTAGGCCCGCTCGCCAGATGATGGAACTCCGATGTCGGAACGGGAGAACATTCTCAGCGGCTTGGACTTCTGAATCGGCCACTTCTTACCGGAGACCGCAGCTCCCGAAGCCCACAGGCGAGCTGGGCGGAGATTCACGCTGGCGCCCCTCGGCAAAAGGATGCCAGGACTCCGCGATGTTGAAGTCAGCACCGCCCACGCTGGAAGCTCTGCAAAACACAGCACCGCGATCTTGAAGCAGCAAGCCCAACACTCCGGAGCTTCAAGCTTCCCCCCTCCCCCACATAGAAACACTAAAAAATCCTCCAAATCATACTTTTAAACAAACTAAAAAAAGATAGAAAAACAGATAGGCTGTAGGCAGAGGCAGCCATCATGCGGCACCCCTAGTGGCCATGATGGCAGTGAGTCCAGAAGCCTAGAATCCAGAAGCCAGAGTGCGGAGGCCAAGGTGATGTGGCTATTGCTGTTGCATCCTCTGGGATAGCAGCAACATTAATGCCTGGTGGAAGAACTGCACATTCTCGATTCAAGATACCCATCCAAGTGACCGAGGATACATTCTGCAACATTGAAAAGAACTCTAACAGGTTTGATGAGGCAAGTGAAACTCATTGTTTGGGATGAATGGCCAATGATTAGGAGAGAGAGCTATGAAGCGGTGCACAGAACTCTTCAAGATGTACGCAGCAACACTAAGCCTTTTGGCGGCATTCTTACCATTTGTTGTGGCGGTTTTCGACAACTCCTCCCTGAGATGAAAAGGGGAAATGATGCTGATGTTGAAAATTCCTGCATCAAGAAATCCTACTGGTGGACACTTTTCACCAAGTTTCAAATGCACACAAATATGCGAGAGGGAGAATGCGAGTATTCTCAATATTTGTTGAAAATTGGAGAAAACGACATTTTAAAGAATGAAAATGATGAAATTAAAATGCCACAAGACATGGTTCTATCAGCAAAAACACTGGAGGATTGTATTCATTTCATCTATCCCACATTTGACAATCCTGCAGAATTATTCTCCGACAATTGTATCTTGGTTCCGCACAACGATACGATGAGAAGGATCAATTCTACATGTATCATACGCTTGCTTCCCTGGAATCATTAAGGAGCACTTTTCATTCAATGCTGTCACTGCGGGAACTAATGCTACTCATTTGCCAACAGAATTCCTCGATTCACTTGAGATCTCTGGATTACCACCACACAAGAACGGAACTCACTATCAAAACATGGAGGGGACGGGTGACACAATTTTTTGGCGGCCACGCGCGCATGCGCACACTGAGGCTCAATCCAGCGCTATAAATGGCGATTTTAAAATCGGGATCACAAAAACTTGGGGGGGATGTCCCCCACCTCTCAAAACATGGGGGGGGGGGGGGGGGGACATGTCCCCTGACCCCCCCGGGTTTTCCGCCCCTGCCACCACACATATTGGAGTTGAAAAAGGGATCTCCAATCATGTTAATGAGAAACTTGGAACCCCCAAAGCTATTCCATGGAACGAGAATGATAGTGGGAGAGCTACACAGTCATCTGATCATTGCAAGAATCAACATGGGAGCCTTCAAAGATGGCATTGTTCTCATTCCTAGGATAACGCTCAATTTGACAGAAGGCAAAGACATTCCCCTTCAGCGGACCCAATTCCCCATTCAGTCAAGTTTTGCTATGACGATCCATAAAGCGCAAGGACAAACCATGTCGAAAGTGTTGATATACCTCAAGAAACCAGTATTTCAGCATGGACAACTATATGTGGCTCTTAGCCAAGGAAAGATGAAGGAAAATGTCAACGTTTTCCTGAAGGATGGAACATCGACCAAGAATGTTGTCACTAAACGCATGCTTGGTTGAACGATGACTTCTGAGGTAAATTGTCAGATTTTCTTCAAGTTAAAATTTGACCACTCAATTTCTCTATATTAAAATTGTTTCTTTTTTTTCATCAACATCAAGGAGACATGAAGAGGCAGTGAGCAGTAAAACACAACAAGAGACACAAGAAAGAACTGAGCTGAATAAATCTCATCTTTAACATTTAAATTGTTATATTTTAAGAATTATTCACATTAAGCTTTAATAAATCCCTTTTCCACTTGCCATGCCCGTCAGCTGTGCCTGCACAGTAACGCCAGCGTGTTCTACATCACAATGGGAACCCAATGGGTGGGAATGGCTGCACCGCCGGAGAGCCGCTAAGAGTGGATGGGGGGGGGATTGAAGGGGGATGGAGTGAGTGTGTGGGGGGCAATGGCAGGGGGCGGAGTGGGTGTGGGGGATTGTCAGGAGCGTCACAACGGGAACCCGTCAGACGCGCCTGTGGAGTTGGGGGGCTATGGGTGAGTGGTGGAATATTGCGTTGGGGGACCAGGCCTCCCGTGCGAGAATGGGACCCAGCGGGTCCCACTTGGTCTAGTATGCTCTAATTTTGCACTAATCTCATGTCTTAGTGCAAAATTAGGGCATTGTCAAACGTTTTTTGAAAGTCCAGATACACCATATCCACTGCTATCCCTTATCCATTCTAATTGTTACATCCTCAAAAAACTCCAGAAGATTAGTCAAGCATGATTTCCCTTTCATAAATCCATGCTGACTTTGACCGAACCTGCCACTGCTTTCCAAATGCACTGCTATTACATCTTTAATAATCGAGTCGAGCATCTTCCCCACTAACGATGTCAGGCTAACTGGTCTATAATTCCCCATTTTCCCTCTCCCTCCTTTCTTAAAAAGCGGGGTTACTGTACCTCGGCACACGTGACAATAAACTAAAGGAGTCAAAAGCCACAGTTTACAATCTCAGAATAAGAGGTGGGCCAGTCAGGACAAAGACAAACATCTTGATCTTGAAGAATAGTAGAGCAGGTGAAAGAGCCAGTGGCCTACTCCAGCTCAGATTCTCATCCTCACCAAAAATAGTGGATGCAGTTTCCAAGTGCAATGACAAACACAACTTAAGTCATTCTGGAACACCAACTCCCTCTTTCCACGCATGCCGTCTAGCCCAAATAGCTGTAGCATTTGTTTTTAATTCAACATGTAAAGAGCACCATGATTTTGATTTATAATCAACAAAATAATTTCGCCCAGTAATATCAAAAAGCATGATTTTATACATTAGGACATAATATCTTTAATAACCATACTAAACTACTCAAATTTTTCAAAAGCAAGAATTATACAAACTTCAGTACCATATAAGCATAAAATATAGAAACAAGGAACGGCAGGTGTACTGGTGTACAAAAAAGTGCTGGACTAACTCAGGTGTCAGGCAGCATATCTGGAGGACAAGGATAGGTGATGTTTTAGGTCTTCAGAACTCTGGTTCTTCTAAAGGGTCCCGACCCAAAATGTCACCCATCCATGTTCTCCAGAGATGCTGCCTGACCCACTGTGTCTAGCATCTTTGCATGTTGTTCCCAAATATGAAATGTAGTAGAGGTATAAAATACTCAGTTGTTATAGAAATGCAAAAACTAGCAGTTGACTTCTTGTTCTGCCTTGTTGCACAAATATTATAAGCAAACTAACAAAATTGACATACAAAGTTGGAACAAAGTGATTTGGAGTAATCCCTTAAAACAACAGGTAATTCAAATGTTTATATGTAATTTAAAAAAGTTGAGGCAAAAGCTCAACAGCTGGAAATGTCAATTGTGAACGGAGAAACAAGCTGCAGGTTATGCAGCTGTGGAGACCAGAGTTAACATAGCAAATCATTGAAAGATCATGCATCGAAAACATTAACTGCTTTCTCCCCAAATACTGCCTGATTCCCTTGAAGGTCAATGCTGTGTATCAGATGAAGAATAATTATACTGCAGATGGCGTTCAAGAGTGAATTGTATGCTAACCCTGCCCAATAAACCACAAACATAAGCTTGCACATTGGTCAGAGTGCTTCTTCATTCCTACAACACTTTGCCAACTGAATGACACCAATGATGAAAAGACCACAATATTATCATAACTATTTCCATCCCAACAAAGTGTTTACACCTTTAGCAACTAGCAGTTCTGGTTCCAATTAATCCGGCTCCACACTGGGTTCATTCCATTAAAAATACAAGACAGCTGCATATTGTGTAGGAAAGAACTGCAGATGCTGGTTTAAATCGAAGGTAGACACTAAATTCTGGAGTAACTCAGCGGGTGAAGCAGAATCTCTGGAGAGAAGGAATGGGTGACGTTTCGGGTCGACACCCTTACAGATTTTGCCTTCCACCGCAGTGAGGAGGTGTTTGGTGAACTCACTGTGGTGGATGTTAAATGTGTGTTGATTGTGTGTTTTTGTCATTTTTTATTATATGTATGACTGCAGGGAAACGAAATTTCGTTCAGACCGAAAGGTCTGAATGACAATAAAGGAATCTAATCTAATCTAATCTAAACCTGGAGTATTGCGTACAGTTTTGGTCTCCTAATCTGAGGAAGGACATTCTTGCCATAGAGGGAGTACAGAGAAGGTTCACCAGACTGATTCCTGGGATGTCAGGACTTTCATATGAAGAAAGACTGGATAGACTCGGCTTGTACTCGCTAGAATTTAGAAGATTGAGGGGGGATCTTATAGAAACTTACAAAATTCTTAAGGGGTTGGACAGGCTAGGTGCAGGAAGATTGTTCCCGATGTTGGGGAAGTCCAGAACAAGGGGTCACAGTTTAAGGATAAGGGGGAAATCCTTTAGGACCGAGATGAGAAAAACATTTTTCACACAGAGTGTGGTGAATCTCTGGAACTCTCTGCCACAGAATGTAGTTGCGGCCAGTTCATTGGCTATATTTAAGAAGGAGTTAGATGTGGCCCTTGTGGCTAAAGGGATCAGGGGGTATGGAGAGAAGGCTGGTACGGGATACTGAGTTGGATGATCAGCCATGATCATATTGAATGGCTGTGCAGGCTCGAAGGGCCGAATGGCCTACTGCACCTATTTTCTATGTTTCTATGTTACAGACTGATGTCAGGGGAGAGGTCGGGACAAAGATAGAATGTTGGAGACAGTAAGGCTGGTGGGAGAACTGGGAAGGGGAGGGGATGGAGAGAAATCAAGGGCCATCTGAAGTTAGAGAAGTCAATGTTCATACCACTGGGGTGTAAACTATCCAAGCAAAATATGAGGTGTTGTTCCTCCAATTTGCGCTGGGCCTCACTCTGACAATGGAGGAGGCCCAGGACAGAAAGGTCAGATTGGGAATGGAAGGGGGAGTTGAAGTGCTGAGCCACCGGGAGATCAAGTAGGTTAAGACGGACTGAGCGGAGGTGTTCAGCGAAACGATCGCCGAGCCTGTGCTTGGTCTCGCCGATGTAGAGAAGTTGACACCTGGAACAGCGGATACAGTAGTTGAGGTTGGAGGAGGTGCACATGAACCTCTGCCTCACCTGGAAAGACTGTTTGGGTCCTTGGATGGAGTCGAGGGGGGAGGTAAAGGGACAGGTGTTGCATCTCCTGCGGTTGCAGGGGAAAGTACCTGGTGTGGGGGTGGTTTGGGTGGGAAGGGACGAGTTTACCAGGGAGTTTGAGGGAACAGTTTCTGCGGAAAGCAGAAAGGGGTGGAGACAGATGTACATTGCTCTTTTATGTGTACATATGCAAATGCAGTCAATAGCTCAGCTTTTAGATGTGTGATTAAAGATAGGTTACAGACCATTGCCTGGTGCCTTTGTATCTGTGTAATGTAAAGGATGAAATTGTGCAGAGTAAACACCATTTACTTTCATTGAATCTTAGCAATCACAAATTCAAAGCACACTACATTTTATATTTTTTGCTCCATCAGTAACTAGAGGGGTAAATCCAAGATCCATCAGAGAGCAATTCTTGGAAAAGTGGGAAAGAAATCATTTGACCTTATATGGTAACAGACTTGAAAATGAAAATGAAGAGTAAATGCAGACTTACATTTGGACTCAGAGACATTCTGATTAGGTGACCAGACCAGCATTCCAAGGTTGTCCCTTTCCTGACATTGCTTTGCAACATCTGCGTACAAAAGAATAAAATTAAACAAACTATTTAGTTGATATTCATTACATGTACCTAGTTCCAGCATTTACAAATAAATGTAAACTTAAATAGTTTATTTTAATAATTCAACCTTCCTTCCATTGACTGCACTTATACCTCAAGCTGCCTCGGCAAGGCCAGCAGCAAAATCAAGGACGAGTCGCACCCTGTCCACTCCCTCTTCTCCCCTCTCCCATCAAGCAAACGGTATATAAGTGTGAAAATGCACACCTCCAGATTCAGGGACAGTTTCTTCCCAGCTGTTATAGCCCTGTCCCACGGTACGAGTTCATTCCAAGAGCTCTCCCGAGTTTAAAAAATAATCAAACTCGTGGTAAGCACGGAGAATGAACGTAGCGGGTACGTCGGAGCTCGGGAACGTCTCTTAGCGGCTCGTGACGCTAACGGCAGGTACTCGGAAAGACTCGCTAACGGTAGGTAAGCACGGGAAGACTCGTGAAGATTTTTCAACATGTTGAAAAATGTCCAAGAGATCCCAGAGTACCGACGAATGGCCATTACCGTAAATCTCCGAGTTCGAATCAGGGCAAACTCGGGAGAGCTCTTGGAATGAACTTGTACCGTGGGACAAGGCTTTTATCAGGCAACTGATTCATCCTACCACAACTAGAGCAGTGTTGAGCCACTATTTAGCTAATTGGAGACCTCCAGACTTACTTTAATGGGACTTTACTGGCTTTATCTTGCACTAAAAGTTAATTATGTTACTCCCTGTATCTGTACACTCTGAATGGCTCAATTGTAATAATTAATGTGTCAAGTTGCTGCTCCGCCAGCAAGCCTGGTTCCATCCCAAACTTCTGTTCAAACCTATAAACAGAACTTGGTCAGCCAATGTGTTTAAGAAGGAACTGCAGATGCTGGAAAATCGAAGGTACACAAAAAAGCTGGAGAAACTCAGCGGGTGCAGCAGCATCTATGGAGCAAAGGAAACCAGTCTGAAGAATGGTTTCGGCCCGAAACTTTGCCTTTTTCCTTCGCTCCATAGATGCTGCTGCACCCACTGAGTTTCTCCAGCTTTTTTGTGTATCTTTGGTCAGCCAATGCGTATTTTTTCGGGAGCTCCCATTCTCAAGGAGTTGATGGATGTGAGAAAGAGTACTGTACAGATGGTGAGATGAACAATGAAAGTGGGCAATGAGATAACAGGAATTCTCCCTTGGGGGTAAGGCAACCTAGTTCTATCATTGCAACAAAATACTTAGCTTTAAATAGGTTTGGCTGATGTACACATGAAAGTAAGTTGGGGCAGGTTTTGGTGGGGAACAGATAGTAAAAGATAGAAAGCAATAACAAGATGAGGTAACTTTTAAAAGATAGTTTGAGCACCACACATCCATTCATCATTCACAATGTGCATGATTCCAAGCTTCAATTTTTCGCTCTTCACCCATTCAATGGATCCATGGTGCGAGATGTTGAATAAACAATCCATTGTAATCACAATGATAGAAAGTATGGCAGCTCATTTGTGTACACTATGCTGCCATATTAATGCAATTATGAACAGAATAAGCTTTTATTCAAGGCAACCCTCCCTGACCATCTGTAACGACAGTCAAAAAGAAAGCCCTCTCCCCATGATGTGGATTTCCAAGAGCCAGTGAAGAACGACCAATGGTGGCATACAGCAGGTCATATATCATGGAGAATTGGCAGAGGCACGATTTAATGCACGCTGCCCTCTCGTGGCACGTCTAGGATTTGAGAGAGAACAGCCCAACCGGCATGCCCTTGCCAAAACAGAAAACACTCACATCAAGCAGCATCCATGGAAAGAGAAACAGTTCATGTTCCCGTCTATGACCCTTATTTATTTTAAATTTCTGGCAAAGTGGCACAACCAGTAGAGCTGCTGCCTCAGTACCAGAGAACCAGGTTCAATCCTGACCTTGGGTATGTCTGAGTGGAGTTTGCACGTTCTAACTGCGACCTCATCGGTTTCCTCTGGATGCTCCGGTTTCCTCCCACATCCCAAAGACAAGCAGGTATGTTTGTAGGTTAATAGGCTTCTGTAAATTGCTATATGTGCATAGGGAGTGGATGAGAAAGTGGGATAACATTGTGCGGGTGTGAATAGGTGATCGGAGGGCAGTGCACACTCAAGGGCAGTGCTGAAGGGGCCCGTTTCCATGCTGTATTTTCCAATTTCCAGCATGTTCAGATTTAAGTTTTCATTTCCAGCTCTCCTACTAACAGTACATGTGTCAGAGTTTATGGGGAGAAGGCAGGAGAATGGGGTTAGGAGGGAGAGATAGATCAACCATGATTGAATGGTGGAGTAGACTTGATGGGCTGAATGGCCTAATTCTACTCATATTCCTTCTGACATGATTTATCACAGAAGGTTGGAGGATGGCCAGATCAGCAGAGCCACTGACCCTGAAGATACCTGTAGCAAACAATCTTCTGCCTTGTGTCGAAGGTGGTAGGAATGGTGACCTTCACTGGTAGTGAGCCAGATTCCACTGAAATTGAGGTACAGGTATGAATTTGAGTAATTCCTCTCAGTCTGAAGGGTCTCGACCCAAAACGTCACTCATTCCTTCTTTCTAGAGATGCTACCTGTCCCAGAGCTACTCCAGCATTTTGTATCTATCTTCAGTGTAAACCAGCATCTGCAGTCCCTTCGTACACACGGAGTAATAGGACTGTTAGCTGATGAAAATCCAGGAAAACTTTTTATGGCAAAGCCTTTCCCGGCTTCAGAGCATATCAGAAATTTACAAGAACATTCCCCATGAATTTCCATTTATTAATTATAATACACACACACACTAGGAGCAATGCTTCCAGAGAGTGACACGCAGATAAAAGATTTACAATGAGGTTAAAAAATTGCAATTAAAGGTTTCCTTACAAACCAATTTCTAGCAATAACACAAAAATGCAGACGACCCTTATTGATTAGGCAATTATGCTAATGGTACAAACTAAAATGTATACCAAGATGCATAACCATTCCCTCCAGACTGTAGACCGAGATGCCTTTTCGTTTCATGTTTTGACCCACATCCCATATCTACCCGCATTTATAACATATTGTGTAAAATATTATAGAGATTATATCTGAAACTCGTCAAGAACAAAACCTGCACATATTTTAAAATATGGAAAAAAAAAACTCCAAAATGTTGTCAATTTTCCGAGTTGTAAATGTCCAATCAAAGCACGTTTGACATTTGAGTCGGATGCCAATTGACCAATCATGCGCTTTATTTCAGGCTAGCTAGGCAGGGAGCCCACTGGGATCGTGGAGGAGAGTATTTTGTCTGATGCTAGTGTGACAGAAGATTCCGAGGAAGGCGAGTACATATGTTAACAACAGTGATTGGACAGATATATATGGAGCACTAGCATCAGACAAAATACTCTCCTCCACGATCCCAATTGACATTTTCAATATTTTAAAAATATGTGCAGGTTTTATTCTTGATGAGTTTCAGATATAATTTCTATAATATTTTTACACAATATGTTATAAATACAGGTAGATATGGGATATAGGTCACAACATGAAAAGGCACCTCGGCTCACGGTCTACTCATTTCCTTCCCTGTCAGACCATTAAAAGTGCCAAAGGGTTTATATTTGACCCGACCCAAAACACCACTATTCCTTTTTGCCCGCCAGAGATGCTGCCTGACTGCCCAGTTACTTCAGCACACTGTGTCTATCTTCAACAAGGAAGATACTCTAGGGTCTAAAACACTGGCAAAACACTGTGCCCAGATCCTCTAGTATCTTTGGTGCCCACTAAGAAGATGAGTCATGGAAGTAGGTGACTATATTGAATCAATCATGGAACTTGGCAAGTGAGATTGCCCAAAAGGGCAATAAAAATGGGTGATGTGGCTATCTATCTATTTATTTGCGGGGGGGAGGTCGACTTTAAATGAGCAGAAACATTATATTTGTGAGAACTTGTGTAACTTTTCTGCTTGATATTTAAACCGTCTCCTGAAAAGCAAAGCCAAGACAGAGCTCTTCAAAAACATCTAGACGTCACTTAAATGGTCGGTCGGTCGGTCGGTCGGTCGGACGCACGCACACACGGTGCTCACATCAGAATCAATACTTGGGAATCAAGAGAATGACTCAGTGGGAATCAAACAGTGATTCACAGAATCAACCCAGCCCCCACTGCACCGCGAGACCCTTCTTCAGACTGATGTGTGGGGGGGGGAAGAAGAAAGGAAGAGGCAGAGACAGTAGGCTGTGGGAGAGCTGGGAAGGAGAGGGGAAGGAGGGAAAAAGCAAAGACTACCTGAAATTGGAGGTCTATGTTCATACCGCTGGGGTGTAAACTACCCAACTGAAATATGAGGTGCTGCTCCTCCAATTTGCGGTGGGACACACTCTGGCCATGGAGGAGGCCCAGGACAGAAAGGTCAGATTCGGAATGGGAGGGGGAGTTGAAGTGCTGAGCCACTGGGAGATCAGGTTGGTTAATTCGAACTGTGCGGAGGTGTGGGCGAAGCGATCGCCAAGTCTGCGCTTGGTCTCACCGATGTAGAGCAATTGACATCTAGAGCAGCGGATGCAATAGATGAGATTGGAGGAGGTGCAGGTGAACCTCTGCCTCACCTAAAAAGACTGCTTGGGTCCTTGGATGGAGTCAAGGGAGGAGGTAAAGCGACAAGTGTAGCATTTCCTGCAGTTGCAAGGGAAAGCACCAGGGGAGGGGGGGGGGGGGGGGGGGTGGGTGGAAAGGGACGAATTGACCAGAAGCAACAGGTTTGATTATTCCAGTCGGGGTTGTTGCAGAATGAGTGGAGGGCTGTACGTTCGGGGGGGGGGGGGGGGGGGGGGGGGGGGGGGGGAATAGAAAGAGGTAGATGTGAGAAAGGGGAGTGGAAATGTTGAGGCGGTTGATGTCCTGTCGGCAGTTTAAAATGAAACGGTCTAAAGCAGGTAGATTGGCCATGAGGGGGAGTCCAAGAGGAGGGGGTCCGTTGGAGACGGGAGAAGTGATCATCACTAGGGGGTGAGGACTCCTTCCCATGGAAAAACGCTTGTATGTTGAGACCGCGGAAGAAGAGCTCCACATCGTGGTGGACATGGAGCTCATTGAGGTGTGGACGGAGGGGAACAAAGGTGAGGCCTCTACTGAGGACAGACCGTTCGCGGAATCAGAGAGGAGGCGGTCAGGGGGGGATGGTGAACACACGGCAAGGATTGGGGTTGGGTCTGGAGGAAGGCAGGTGAGTGGACGGAGGCCGAGGCGATGTCTGATAGGAGGTGGTGGGTGGTCAGGAAGGAGGGGGTGTACGAGGACTATAGTGTGGGTGGGGAGGAGCTGGGGTCATATGGTACAGGGGGAAGGGGAAGACCCAGCGGAACACCCACTGAGGTTCCCTGTGTTGGGGGAGGGAGAGCACTAGGACCCAGCACAGTCAGACTATCTATCTATGAGCTTGCCGCTGACACGACTATTGTGGGCTGGATCTCAAACAATGATGAGACTGAGTACAGGAAGGAACGAGAGTTTAGTAGCATGGTGTCAAGATAATAGCAGCAACACAAAGGAGCTGGTATTGCTTGCCATGTACATACAGTACTTTAAACATTTGTTCCCCGAGGTTGGGGTTAACTGGAAGTATGTGGATGGGAAACGGGTGCCAATGACAGATTTATGGGGAACACCAAAGGCAATGCAATGGGAATGGCTTCTGCGCACCCACTCTCAGTGCTCTCTGGCTATATTTGAATAGACAAGAAAGGAATTGGCAAGCGCAGCCTCATTCCACTAGATGGCAGTGGTGAGGTAGACAAGGAAGTGATGTCAAAGTCGACAAACTGGTCAAAGACAAAGAGATCGATTTTAGGTTTAGATTTATTGTTGTCACATGTACCGAGTGCCAGTTTAAAACTCTGTTCTGCATGCAATGAAAAGTGATCCCTGCAATGAAAAAAGTAGCACCTCTACAGAGGCAATCCCATCATCTTGTCAGGCTTTGTCCTCTTCCCCCCCCCCCCCCCCTTTCAGCTTTCTCCTCTCTCGTCTCCCTCTCCCCCTCCCCCCATAATCACTCTGACAAGAAACGTCACCTAACCACGTTCTCCAGTGCTGCTGCCTGACCCCCTGCGATACTCCAGTACTTTGTGCTTTTTTTGTTAGCCAGCTTCTGGAGTTCCTGATTTCTACAATAAACCATCTTCCTTTGTGAGGGGTTTGATTGGAAATGTTTTCTCTCCATTTCACATCCAAGAGACAAGCCTTTGCTTGTGCTTTCTACCCTACATACTTTTTAAATCTCTCTCCATTGCCTGTGCCTTTCGTTGCATGGTCGTTTGAATACAAAATTTCTCCCTGGATGAGGTTAATCCCCAGGATGGCGGGACTGTTATGAGGAAAGATTGGAAAGACTGGGCTTGTATTCACTGGAATTTAGAAGGATGAGAGGGAATCTTATAATAATAATAATGATGGATGGGATTTATATAGCGCCTTTCTAATACTCAAGGCGCTTTACATCGCATTATTCATTCACTCCTCAGTCACACTCGGTGGTGGTAAGCTACTTCTGTAGCCACAGCTGCCCTGGGGCAGACTGACGGAAGCGTGGCTGCCATTCTGCGCCTACGGCCCCTCCGACCACCACCAATCACTCACACACATTCACACACAGGCAAAGGTGGGTGAAGTGTCTTGCCCAAGGACACAACGACAGTATGCACTCCAAGCGGGATTCGAACCGGCCACCTTCCGTATAACATTATAAAAGTCTGGATAAGCTAGATGCAGGAAAAATGTTCCCAATATTGGGGGAGTCCAGAACCAGGGGCCACAGTCTAAGAAGGGGAGGCCATTTAAAACTGAGATGAGAAAAAACTTTTTCACCCAAAGAAGAGGGTTGCGAATTTGTGGAATTCTCTGCCACAGAAGGCAGTAGAGACCAATTCACTGGATGAATTTAAAAGAGAGTTAGATAGAGCTCTAGGGGATAGCGGAAACAAGGGATATGGGGAGAAGGCAGGCACGGGGTACTGATTGCGGATGATCAGTCATGATCACAATGAATGGCACCAAATGGCCTCCTCCAGCATTTTCTATGTTTCTATCTCTGTCATGCTTTCTTTTCCCTCTCAAAACACCCACTAAATTCCCAGTTCCATTAAAATTTTGTTCAACTACCATATCATAAAAATCCAGTCTGCAAGAGATGGATCAAAACATCGGCTGTAAAATTTCACCCATCCCCAGGGTCATTGCTGAACCAAGGATCACGGAAAAGTCTCAAAATTTACACTTTTTGCATACATTTAAATGTGAAAATATCACCAACATTTCAAGTTCTGAGTTTAAACAATTTGACCTGGTCCAACCATTGACAAGCAAATGTCAGTTTAGTTTATTGTCACATGTACAGAGGTGCAGTGAATAGATGTTGTTGCGTGCTATCCAGTCAGCAGAAAGACAATACACGATTACAATCGAGCCATTTACAGCATATAGATACACAAGGGAATAACATTTAGTGCAAGATAAAGCCAGCAAAGTCCGATCAAGGATAGTCCGAGTCACCAAAGAGGTAGATAGTGGTTCCGCACTGCTCTGAGGGATCACGTACACCAATGCCATTACTACCTCCGTAGACTAAGGAAATTTGGCACATCTCACCAATTTCTACAGATGCACTGTAAGAAGAATCTTCTCAGGATGCATCACAACTTGGTTTGGCAACTCCCCTGCCCAAGACAGCAAGAAATTGCTGTTGTGGATGTAGCCTAATCCATCCCCCTATTGATACCTCGTGCTAGCTCAGAAAAGCAGCCAAAATAATCAAGAATTATTCACACCCTGCTCATTCCTCTCATTTATTCTTCTCCCCTCTCCCAGTGGCCAGCAGATGCAAAAGCTTGAAATCACATTGTCCCAAATTCATGAATAACTTCCTTCTTGTGGTTACAAGACTCTTCAATGGATCACTTACATGGTAAGGTCTAGTCTTCCAATCTACCTCATTGCTGCACTTGCACTTTTTAAAATCTCCTCTGTCTCTATAGCTGTAATACAATATTCTGCATTTTTCTTTCCCTTTTTGAACTACCTGCTCTCCTCATGTATGGTATGATTACAATCCTATGGTATGATCTGTATGGAGAGTACTTAAAACAAAGTCATTCACTGTATCTAAGGACACGTGACAATAAACCAACACCAGATAGTGATGGAAAGAGTTCAGGAGGATGAGCTGGCTGGTGAAATGTGTAGATAAATGCCAGAAGACATTCCGTACAAGTGTGAAGAGATGATTTTTGAATGGAAGAGCAAGAAGTGGCAACAATGAGATGCATCATCAACGGTGATCCACAACAAAGTCACCTGGATACATATTTGCACAAATGTCTGAAGGTGCCTTTGCAAAGTTGAGAAGTTTAAAGTAACAGGACCCTGGACTTCATGAAAGATGAGAGAAATCCTTGTAACCCATAGGCGAACCAGAACTGAAGTCCAATTAAGTGTAGGAAGGAACTGCAGATGCTGGTTTACACCAAAGATAGACACAAAATGCTGGATTAACTCAGCGGGGCAGACAGCATCTCTGGAGAGAAGGAATGGATGACATGTCGGGTCGATGCCCTTCTTCAGACCCTTCTAATTGAAGTCCAATTAAAGTCATTGCTTTTTAGAAAAGAAGAAGGCAGGGCAGAGGGCAAAACACTTTTTTAATATTAATTATAAACCACGGTTCTGTGTTCACTTCCTTTTAATCTCAGCCTTGTCAGAATTTCTAAATATAAAGCTGAGACACAATGATAAAGACTTCAAAACTGTAACAACATGTAAACATTTTGAAGCTTTGGACATGTTATGTAATGAATTTAATAGTTTTAGGACCTTTGATTATTACTAATCTATTTGGAATATTGCTTCCACTTCAATAAGTTTTGGAAAGGTTCACAACCTTAAAGTGCTCAAACTCCTGTGCCCACTCAATAAACTGGTTTTCTTGCCATTGCAGGTTTAATAATAATAATAATAATAAATTTTATTGTCATTGCACATAAGCGCAACGAGATTTGGTATGCAGCTTCCATCCGATGTCATAACTTAAATAACTAATAAAATTTAGATTTAGATACCCCGAGAACATGGTTTGTAAAAAGAACATTACAACAGTAAATAGTCAAAACAGTTCAAACAAAGTGCAGATGTGTCTGTGCGACGTGAGCATCCGAGGGAGACAGTCCAGGGGGGTGGGGGGCACTCAACAGGGCCGGTTCAGAGCCGCTATAGCTCTGGGGATGAAGCTGTTCCCGAGTCTGGAGGTTTGTGCGTAGAAGGCCTTGCAACGTCTGCCGGAGGGAAGTAGTTCGAACAGTCCATTACAAGGGTGTGAGGAGTCTTTATGGATGCTGATGGCCTTCCTGAGGCACCGTGTGTGGTAGATGCCCTCCAAGGCTGGTAGCTGTGTCATCTGTCGTTTGCATGGGGAAACTGCACAGGAGAAATGACCAAGCTCTCTAAATCAACTGGCTAGGAAGCATTCACAAGAGGAAGATAAAAAATTTTGATTTTTAATTTAAAAGCTACAAAACACAAGAAGAAAGAATGTAGGAACAAAAGTAAAACTTGTAGAGACCGAGCAATAAAAAAAATTCATCGGTCACAGTTGTGAAAAAAATTCTCATATTAAAAGTTTATTTCAAAACTATGAAAAATATTAATGAAGTCTCCATAGAAAAATGTGTCAGAGCATTACTGGTCAATAAAATTGGAGTAATAGGCAGAAAGGGTACATAAATAAAATCACTCAGATACTTCTGCTGTTGATGAGATTAAACTGGAGTTTGAAGAAGGAAGCTAATACAAACTTTATTTTTGAGTGACCAAAATCCTGAGGGATGATAAAGGACCAGGGTAGTGGAATTTTAAAATAGAAAGTATATAAGTTAAACCAAAAAACATATAAATGTTGAAATGGGGAACTGCAGATGCTGGTTTGCAGGTATTGGCCCCTCTCAGTTTTTTGTTCCCCTACAATCAATCTGAAGAAGGGTCCTGACCCGAAGCATCACCTACCCATGTTCCCCAGAAATGCTGCTTGACCCGCTGTGCTACTCCAGTAGTGTCCAAATTTAAATGTTACCATCTAAAATATGTACTGGAATAAATTGCAGTGAAAAAGATGTAGTACTGCAGTTTTCAGTGTAAAAAAACTACTTGACCCAGTTCTTGGTAATAAAGTACATCAAATCAGTGAAAAAAGAATGTTTGGAATGCAGCAAACAATAATTATTAGAGTAGCCCAGGACTGTTCAGTAATAATTTTGTTTACATTTTTAAGCAAGTTGAGGATATACCATTGTTCACTAGAGAAAGATAGGATTAAAAGAACGTGCCCAAGACTAAATTTAAGGAAACCTGGCGACTAAAGCTGCCGATGTTATTCTGAGTCCCATTGTGGTAAAGACTCTATCAGAGAAGCTCACAGCCCAAAGTCTCCCTCACTCCTGCACCAACTGTATACAAAACAAAGTTAACATGATGGTAACATTTGTGCACTCTTACACCAATGCCTCTACTTCCTTAAAAGGCTTAGGAGGTTTGGCATGTCACCAACAACCCTCACAACTTCCACAGATGCGCCATAGAAAGCATATTATCGGTATGCATCACAGCTTGGTTTGGGAACAGCTCCATCCAAGACCACAAGAAATCGCAGAGTTGTGGGCATAGCCCAGACCATCCCGCAAACCAACCTCCCTTTTATTGACTCCATCTCTCTTCACGCTGCCTCAGCAGGGCCACCAGCATAATCAAGGAGCAGTCTCACTCCCTCTTCTCCCCTTTCCTATCAGCCAAGAGGTACAGGTTTGAAAACGCATACATCCAGATTCTGTGACAATTTCTTTCAAGCTGCTGTCAGGCAACTGAACAGTCCTGAGTTACTATCTAACTTATTGGAGACTTTTAAACCATCTCTAACCAGACTTTATTTTGCACTAAATGTTACACCCTTAATTCTGTATCTGTATGCTGTGGATGGCTTGATTGTAATCATGTATTGTCTTTCACTGATTGGATAGTAAGCAACAAAAGCTTTTCACTGCACCTTTGTGCACGTGACAACAACAATAATTTAAACTAAACACAGCAACCAAATAATATAAAATCACAACAGAAGTGTCGGTCAGTAATGATCAGCGACTTTATACATTCGGAATCATAACATTTATACCTCACGGTATAACTCGTAACCCTAGATGCTCTTGATGCACTAGTTCCCATCAACACTTTCTCACTCATTCCTTGCCTCTTCTTCCTCAAGCATGGGCAGCACGGTGGCGCAGTGGTAGAGCTGCTGCCTTATAGCGCCAGAGACCCAGGTTCAATCCTGACTACGGGTGCTTGTACGTTCTCCCCGTGACCTGCATGGGTTTTCTCTTCAGTTTCTTCCCACATTCCAAAGTCGTGCAGGTTTGTAGGTTAAGAGTGAGTGAGTGAGTGAGTGGCTCTCTCAGTGTGCGTGTGTGATAGTGTTAGTGCGCTGGTCGGTGCAGACTAGATGGGCCGAAGGACCTGTTTCTGCGCTGTATCTCTCAACTAAACATAAGGAACTTAGGTGAGAACAGGCATGGTGGGTAACTGATTCAGCCTTTCCACACTGGACCTGCTTTGACAACTGAGTTAACATCAAGTCTGCCAAAATTGTTCATTATTCCTGAATCAACCTGCAGCAGAAGATTCCCCTAGACACAATGAATTGCAGATGCTGGTTTACTTAACAACACAAAGTGCTGGAGTAACTCAGTGGGTCAGGCAGCATCTCTGGAGAACATAGGTGTTTTTTCAGGCCTTGACCCTTCTTCAAAAGATTCACCTGGGTGGCCAATATACATGGTGTCCCTAACTGGCTTTGAGATAGTGGTGAAGTATTTCCAGTGAAGGTATTCCCCGATGCTTCTGCTGAGAGTTGCAGGATTGAATCATTGAACCATGTGCAGTCCTACAAGTCCAAAATATCCATGCTCCTTGATTATGTACCCTATAACAGCCACCAAGCTCCATAGCTCTGGAATTCATAAATCATAGGAGCAGATTTGATGAGTGGTTGAAGAGAGTTAAATAGAGCTCTTGGGGCTAGCAGAAACAAGGCATATGGGGGAGAAGGCAGGCACGGGTTACTGATTGTGGATAAGCCATGATCACAATGAATGGCGGTGCTGGCTCGAAGGGCCGAATGGCCTCCTCGTGCACTTATTTTCTATGTTTCTATCACTTCAAGTCCCTCTTAGTTTCTGTGCCCAGTTTCGTTCTAACTGGTGTTATCCGCAAACGTGAATGCATACATTTGGTATTCATTCATCTTATTCATACAGATTCACTGGCTATATCCAAAAGAAATTCCATTTCCTTTAACCCTACTTTCATCTCCTACATTTAAGTAATTCTAAAACTATAACAGAAGACTGCCTCAAATTCAGGACACTTTTATTTTGGAATTAAATTGCTTCACATTAGGCATTTAAGGTTCTAAAATACTATCATTTATCATAGTCAATAGACTGGCTGCAATTTAGTTGTTGAAAATAGTAAAAAGTTGAGGTAACAGAATGTAATTTGCAGAGAACTGCCAAACTATCTTACTGAAGCCAAATTAGCATACAGGAATATAGTACCATGATTATTAAAACACAGAAACATTTCAGTAAATTTACTTTTGGCTGCCAGCTGAAAGCAGAATCAGTAACAGGAACAATTAAAATGCCTTAACACAAGACATTCTGACTAAATAACATATAACTGAGCAATGAAATAATGCCATTATTTCAAAATGGACAGGAAACCTGTAACATTTAGCAAAGGAGAAAATATTTAGCTATTTGTGAGATTGTTTTAAAAGTTTTATGCACAATTTCTTTAAACTGCAAGTGGTTTAATGCAGGATTTCTAATGCAGATCTGTAACATGGCAATTAGCATTACTCGAGATATGCCGGGGAGATATAATAAAATAAGTATGTGTTGGAAAGAACTGCAGATGCTGGTTTAAATCGAAGGTAGACACTGGAGTAACTCAGCGGGACAGACAGCATCTCAGGCACATTAAATAAGTATGATTTGCTCAAGTGCATCTCAATTTCTCTTCTGCAAAAGGAAAAGTAGGCACATGCGATTACATGCACAGATATGCAATCTGCTCAGCCGCTTATAAATGGAGGTTCACCATAGGATTAACCCAGAAATTATGATCATTTCCAGATATTTTCAACAAAGGGCATACATCAAAAGATAGAGTTACCATCTGCACTACACCTGCACCAGAGAAACAACATTTGCTTAACAGGCATTTCTGAACAGTACAATACCGCTGTTTTTCTTCAGTCTTGGCTCACATGTCTGATTGAAATATTCCAATGACGATTCAGGACCATAATAGAACTGCCTCAGCAGTAGAAAATGAGTTGTACAGGGGCAGTAAAGAGACTTTGAAAGCACATCACTCCACTCACCATCATGTTCAAAAATCACCTGCAGCTAATCAGCCTCTTCTGACATTATCTCATGATGCATTGAAACAGGCCCAACTATTCGATGTTGATGTTTCACACCGTAAACCACTCTCCCCACTTTGCATCTACTTCACCCCAGTCTTGCAGCATACATTTCTGATTACAGACAAGAGACCATAGATGCTGGAATCTTGTGCAAAAAATCAGTGCTGGAGGATCTCGGTGTACGAGGCAGTAACTGGAGGGAAATGGACAGACAATGTTTTGGATCAGGGCTCTTCGTCAGACTAATGGGGTAGAGGGAAGACCGCCGGTAAAAAGAGGAGATGGGAAAGGGCGAGTCAAGAGCTGGATGGATCCAGGCAAGGAAGGAAAGACTGGCAGATGGGTCAGGTGAGTGAGAAAGGCCACATGCAAACCATATTCCACTCGAGCAGCCTACACCATGAACATTGAATTCTCCAATTTCAGCAAATGCCCAGCCCTTTCTCTCCTGATCCACCATGGTCCTCACATGCACTTCACACACCTCTCTTTTCACAATCCCTCCCCTCCCCCAGATCCTTTCCCTTCCTCCATCCGCTCATCACCTACCCCTCCCTACTCCAGATACCCTATTCCCTTCTCCGACCATCTTTGTCTCTGGTTCTGAATTCTAAACTTCACCTTCTATTATCAGATTCCACCATTTGCATCCTTTTGTTTTCTTCACTCAACACCTCCAATCTTGATCACCATCTCCAGCCTTCCATTGCATCTTCCAATCAACCCCTCGTTACCTAGACCCACCTATATTATGCCAGCGTTTGCCCATGCCTTCCCTTTGTCTCGGTGTGCAGCGGGTAGAGCTGCTGTCCCACCGCGCCAGAGTCCCGGGTTCGATCCCGACCTCGGATGCTGTGTGCAGTTTGCCTGGTCTCCGTGACTACATCGGTTTCCTCTGGATGCTCTGGTTATCTCCAGCATCCCAAAGACGTACGGGTTTGTAGATTAATTGGCCTCCGCATCATTATCCACAGGGTAGGGTGTGGATGAGAAAGTGGGATTACATAGAACGAGTGTGAACGGGTGATCAATAATCAGAGTAGACATGGTGGACCCGTTTCCATGCTGTATCTCTAAATTAACCTCCCCTCTAAACCATCAGTCCAATAGGTCCCAACTGCAAATTAATTATAATTCCTTCTCTCATTTATTAATCTCAATCATTTTTGAAAATATACAAACTTCACTATTTCCATTTTTTTAAAATTATTATTATTTTTTATTTTTTTTAAAAGAGTTGCAGGACAGAATAGTCGTTGGCCTGGATTTCAGAGTTTTGCTTATGGTAAAGCTAAGTGTCCACTATAATCATATCATGAAATTGATCACTATTATAATTTCCCACGTGCAAGTTTTTATCCAGACACCTCAAAGCTGCCGTCAGTGATTGCACATTCTTCCACCCGCTACATCATTTTGCTGCCACCTCCACCAAATCTACAGGAATCACTTGCCAAGAAAAAGGAGATATTTACCGTCTTGCTGTAGACTAAAATTAACACACAAAATTGTATGGAATAGGTTCTTAAATAGTGTTTTAATCCACAAGTAACTGATTCAGCCTTTCCAGCCTGTTCTGCTTTTACTTAGCTCATCCATTTTGCATGAACTTCATGAACTGTGCAGCCCAGTGGCGTGGCGGTAGGGCTACTGCCTTACGGTGCCAGAGACCTGGGTTCCATCCTGACTACGGTTGCTTGTCTGTACGTTCTCAGTGTGAACTACGTGGGTTTTCTCCGAGATCTTCGGTTTTCTGCCACTCCAAAGACGTACAGGTTAGTAGGATAATTGGTATAAATGTAAAATTGTCCCTAGTGTGTTTGTAGGATAATGCTAGTGATCGGGGATCGTTGGGCCAAATACTATTTCCAAGCAGTATATCTAAACTATACCAAGCCTCCTTAGTCCTGATGTTAAAGCCCTTATGTTGCCGTCCTTCGTGTGGAAAGATTTCTTGTCCAAATATCCTAATTTGTCTGAGACTGAATCCTGGCTTTAGATTCCTCAGACCAGGAGAGACATCTTTCCAGCTGCTTTCACCAAGATTCTCTGTATTTTCAGCAAGATATCTTTACTCCTGCACTCAAATACAATCATATTAAATAACAACTTTCCTTCTTGTCTTCCTAACTGCCTTCTACACCTTTGTATTGGTTTTTAGTAAATCATGTGCTAGAACCCATCAGCATCTTCTGATTTGTTACCATTTAAAAATAACTCTTCGGTTTTAGAGTCATGGAGTCAACAGGCCCTTGTGCCCAACTCGTCCATGCTGACCAAGATGCCCCAAAGAGGGTTATGGACCAAACTCTTGTTTTGGGTACCTAAATCATTAATCTCACATTTTTTCCAGAATATTTATTCACCATATTCTCGCCCACTTTTAGTATCCTCAGCAAATACTTGTAATTTGGTGGACGCGCCAAGTAGCTGGGGCCAAGTGATACCCCATTCGCAACAGTCTACAAACTTCCCCTCCTCTCTTCCATGTCCTCCAAAGATGCTACCTGACCCCTTGAGGCACTCTTTTTTCTAAAAACAATACTGCTTTCTTCTTTATAGCCACTTGCTCAAAAATGTTATAACCCTTATCTCCGTGTAGGAAGGAACTGCAGATGCCGGTTTACACAGAAGATAGACACAAAATGCTGGGGTAAATCAGCGGGACAGACAGCATCTCAGGAGAGAAGGAATGTGTGATCTTTCGGGTCTCGATCCGGGTCCGTCCGAAGAAGGGTCTCGACCCAAAACGTCACCCATTTTTTCTCTCCAGAGATGCTGCCTGTCCAGTTACTCCAGCATTTTGTGAACTCTTATCTCTAGCTCTTTCATTTATTCTGTTATTAGTAACATAGAAAATAGGTGCAGGGGTAGGCCATTCGGCCCTTCGAGCCTGGTTGTTGTGCTAGCACCATTGGCTGATCATCCAACTCAGTATCCTGTACCTGCCTTCTCTCCATACCCCCTGATCCCTTTAGCCACAAGGGCCACATCTAACTCCCTCTTAAATATAGCCAATGAACTGGCCTCAACTACCTTCTGTGGCAGAGAGTTCCAGAGATTCACCACTCCGCGTGAAAAATGTTTTTCTCATCTCGGTCCTAAAGGATTTCCCCCTTTATCCTTAAACTGTAAACTGTAAACTTCAGCTCTAAATATTTAAAAGTGAACTTAATTTATCAATTTGACATTGCGATCCTCTGGATTAGCTCCATGTTCTGAATTACTAGTTTAGTGGTAATACAATCATAATACCTGCTTTAACAGATTCTATGATAGATCAGTGGTCTTGGACTGACTGAACCTCTGCCTGATGTGGAGTACTCGTATTTCTTTCCACATTTAGATAATGGATTGAATTAGGAAAGTCTATTCCTGTGCAAATTAAAACCAATGTTTTACTCTCCTCCCGCCTTACCAATCTAACATTTAGTAATTACATGCCTATCTGAAAAAATGCAGGAAGCTTGGTATTTTAAGATTACTAATTACATAGAAGGCAGATGCTCAAAATATTCAATGGTTGATTAAGAAATCACGCAACATTTGAAAGTTGTTACAGATTTAAAACAGTACAAGACCATAAATAAAAACTAAATAAAATGTCTCAGTATAGTTATTACCAAATAATTACAACTATAAACAAGGATAATAGAACAGGAAATTATTTCTAAATTAATATAAAAATCAGAAGTTTACATGATTCTTTCATTATGAGAAACAGTAGAAGACAGATCTTTCTATTATTTGGAAAAAGGTAGGTTTGTTAAGCATTTGCAATGAAATGAAACGATTGTGATAAACAATCAAGAAGCAGAATGATTGTCAGTTACAGAGGCCGACATCAGAAGCTCATTCAGGGGGGGGGGGGGGGGAACCCTCGGAAAGCATCTGGACCTGATGGTTTACCAGGTCGAGTTCTCAAAACCTGTGCAGGCCAACTGGCTGGAGTTTTTGCGGGCATTTTCAACCTCTCAATACCGAGGTTCCCACCTGCTTTAAAAGGAGCAAGGTGAAGTGCCTCAATGGCTATTGACCAGTGGCACTAACGTCGTGGTGATGAAGCGCTTTGAGAGGCCGGTTATGGTACATATCAACTCCTACCTCAACAAGAACCTCAACCCACTACACTTCGCCTACCATCACAACAGGTCAACGGAGGATGCAATCTAACTGGCTTTCCACTCCGCATTGAACCATTTGGACAATAAAAACACTTACATCAGGCTGTTGTTTAACCATATAATAACCATATAACAATTACAGCACAGAAACTGGCCATCTCGTCCGTGCCGAACACTTATTTTCCCCTAGTCCCATCTACCTGCACTCAGACCATAACCCTCCATTTCTTTACCGTCCATATACCTATCCAATTTATTTTTAAATGATGTCGAACCTGCCTCCACCACTTCCACTGGAAGGTCATTCCACACAGCTACCACTCCGAGTAAAGAAGTTCCCCCTCATGTTACCCCTAAACTTCTGTCCCTTAATTCTCAAATCATGTCCTCTTGTTTGAATCTTCCCTACTCTCAATGGAAAAAGCTTATCCACGTCAACTCTGTCTATCCCTCTCATCATTTTAAAAACCTCTATCAAGTCTCCCCTTAACCAAAGAATAAAGACCTAACTTGTTTAACCTTTCTCTGTAACTTAGTTGTTGAAACCCAGGCAACATTCTAGTAAATCTCCTCTGTACTCTCTCTATTTTGTTGACATCTTTCCTATAATTTGGCGACCAAAATTGTACACCATACTCTAGAATTGGCCTCACCAATGCCTTGTACAATTTTAACATTACATCCAAACTTTTATACTCAATGCCCCGATTTATAAAGGCCAGCACACCAAAAGCTTTCTTTACCACCCTATCTACATGAGATTCCACCTTCAGGGAACTATGCAGTTATTCCCAGATCCCTCTGTTCAACTGCATTCCTCAATTCGCTACCATTTACCATGTACGTCCTATTTTGATTTGTCCTTCCAAGATGTAGCACCTCACACTTATCAGCATTAAACTTCATCTGCCATCTTTCAGCCCACTCTTCCAAATGGCCTAAATCTCTCTGTAGACTTTGAAAATCTACTTCATTATCCACAACACCACCTATCTTAGTATCATCTGCATACTTACTAATCCAATTTACCACACCATCATCCAGATCATTAATGTATATGACAAACAACAGTGGACCCAACACAGATCCCTGAGGCACCCCACTAGTCACCGGCCTCCAACCTGACAAACAGCGATCCACCATTACTCTCTGGCATCTCCCATTCAGCCACTGGTGAATCCATCTTGCTATTCCACCATTAATACCCAACAATTGAACCTTCTTAACCAACCTTCCATGTGGAACCTTGTCAAAGGCCTTAAGGGCCTGTCCCACGAGCATGAGACTTGCATGCGGCAAGCTCGACCAAACCAGAAGCAGGGGCCGCACGGAGGAAGAGTGATCCCTGTACAGGGCCGGTCCCACCAGCATGCGGCAAGCGCGACCAAACCGGAAGCGGGGGCCGCGCGGATGTCGAGTGAGTGACTTGAAGTTCGAGCATGACGTACGCCGTCAAGACACTGCGCACGCTCGTCGAGGCGGCTGCGGGCCGGCAGGCCGTTGCCGCGCGGAGTTTTTTAACACGGTCAGTTTTTTGGAGCCCCGCGCGATGTCGGGACCAGCTCCGCACAACTCCATACGGCTCCGGCGATCGAAGTGGGACCGCCCCCGCGAGGCCGTACGGATTTCAAAAATAAAAAAAGCTGGTTACCTAGCTCACGGAACTGGGTCTCTTCGCAAACCTTGGGTCCTCGACTTCCTCATTCGCTGTTCGAATTGGCGGAAACACTTCTTCCTCATTAACAATCAGTAGGGGAGCACCTCAAGGTTGCATGCTCAGCCCACTGCTCTACTCACTCTACACTCATGATTGTGTTGCCGGACACAGTGCGAACTCCATCATCAAGTTCGCCGATGACACCACCGTTGTTGGACGAATTACAGAGTATAGAAGTGAGATTGATCGACTGACCAAATGGTGTTAGCACAACAACCTGGCTCTTAATATCAGTAAAATCAATTAACTAATTGTGGACTTTGGAAGAGCAAGGATGAGGACCCATAATCCTGTTTATATCAAGGGGACGATGGTGGAGAGTCAAAAACTTCAAATTCCTGGGCGTGCATATTTCTGAAGATCTTTCCTGGACCCAGCACACTGATACAATTGTAAAGAAAGCACATCAATGCATCTACCTCCTGAGAAGATTACGGTGATTCGGTATGTCAGAGAGGATTATCTTGAACTTTTACAGGTGTAGAGTAGAGAGTATATTGACTGGTTGCATCACAACCTGATTCAGCAACTTGAATGCCCAGGGACAAAGAAGACTGCAAAAAGTTGTGAACACTGCCCAGTCCATCACCGGCTCGGAACTCAGCACCATCGAAGCAATTTACCGGAGTCGCTGCCTCAAAAAAGCAGCCAACATCATCAGAGACCCCCACCACCCTGTCCACACACTCATCTCACCACTGCCATCAGGAAGAAGGTATAGGAGGCTGAAAACTAACGTCCAGGTTCATGAATAGCTTCTTCCCTACAGCCATCAGGCTATTAAACACTACAACCTCAAATAAGCTCTAAACTACAATAGACTATTATTATTATTATTATTGCTGTTTTTTGTGTGATACGTATGTGTGCGTGTATATATGTGTGTGTGCGTGTATATATGTGTGTGTGCGCGTGTATATGTGTGTGTGTATACACACACACACACACGTATATACACGTAAACACACGCATATACACGTACACATACACGCATGTACACTTACACACACTCACGAGCACACACACACGTATACACGCGCGCGTGCACACATACATACACGCACGTATATCCCCCACACACTTATATACACGTACACACACGTATATACATATACACATACACAGGCACAATCATATATATATTATACACACACATATATATGTATACATACATATGTATATATGTGTGAGTATGTGTATTTATATACACACACACTGAACTTGTTTATTATATTGTTTACAGTGTACTATGTTTACATATTTTGTTGTGCTGCAGCAAGTAAGAATTTCATTGTTCTATCTGGGACAATAAAACAATCTTGACTCTTGATTCCATTTTTTGACAATGTATTTTGCACAAATATTAACCTGTGAGGTTACAACATGTATGATTCATATCTTACTCGCGATTAGTTTCACAAAAGCACTACCAAAGCTACCCGGGTAAAAGGATGAAATTAGGACAAAAACTTAGTTTCAAAATAAAACAGTTTTAGAGCCATATAATTAATTCACAGCCAATTACTGATTGGTCCTTCAATCCATATGGTTAAAGACCACATACAAGACCAAAAGTGCTACCCAGCGAACTGAAAATGTCCTTCTAAAACTAAAAATGGCATGTCGCATTTTAGATGCAATTATCGTTAATCTCCAGTGGCATTGTTCAAGGAGCTGACCAGACACAGTCATAATGCTGAGGGTTTGTTCTCTGGGCAGCTACTGACAATGGCAAAGTAATATTGGGGGGAAAAAGGCAGGCATGGGGTCACTGGATCAAACAGTGGCAAGGATGGGAACTAAGCCAAGAGAACTGCTAGTGGAACTCACAAGGTTAGTAATAATTTAAGACTGGATTGATTTAGAGATTAGTCAGCATGGGTCAGATGCCCAGAAGCATTTGGCGCTGGTCATCTTGGGCAAGAGCAGAGCCAAAGGGCCCATAAAGAAGCACAAACATGGGAATATTGCTGAAGAAATATACAGCACCAAGACAGACAGCCTCTGACTGAAAAAAATATAGCAATAAAGGATTCAGGAAAATATTGTTGTGGTAATTTGAACGTTAATCACACAACCTATAAAACCAGTGACCATTTAAGTTAATCCGAAGGGCCTATTGACTGTCTTAATGTAGTGTGAAGTATTAGATGAAATCATTACAACATTGGTCTAATAAAAGTGTTGCAGCTCGAGTGGCTATGATCCAATATTGATGGCTGTTGGTTCTGAAGTAGTGACTGTTAGATTATCTCCTTGAGCATGTGTACACGATCACCCAAAATTGTGATCTTTCAGTGGCAAAAAAAAACACCTGCAGGATTCCACACAGATAAAATGATAACATATCAGGTCCTATATTTTTAGAAGCTTCAAGTTAAAATTCTGAATACTGTTTACCATGTTAATATTATATTTGTTAACATACTATTTGAAGCAGCTGTTGCTTAAAACTATTACAGTAAGAGAATGAGCTGGCATTTTTCTGGCACCATACCCATCCACAATCTATTACTTGGCCAATGAATTACTTTTAACGAAAGAGGACAGTGCTGGAGTAACTCAACAGGTCAGGCAGCATCTCTGGAGAACTTGGATAATTGACGTTTCGGGTCGGGACACTTCTTCAGAAGAACAGCCACTGATGGATGTGCTTCAACTAAGCAGTCATTGTTTGCTTGAGATTCATACACAGTGGGATAAATGACCAGTTAAGCTATTGTTGATAATGGTTGGAATGCGGGTTAAATATCTAAAGAACATTACTTTGGCTAGTGCCTTGATATTTTAAAATCTATATAGTGAAGCTGCATTTTAACATCTTAACTGAAAGATACACCACAGAAAATGTAGTGATTCTTCAGTGACATACTGCTATTAGCTTAGCTTGTCCACACCTTAAGAAATAAACTTAATTTCCTATATGAAATAACCACCACAATGTCTAATCCCAACCAACATAAACTGTTGTTTTCTTTCAATCACGGATCATTAGCAAAATCAATCTCTGAAAATGCACATCAGCAGCAAATTAAATGACAATTCAATACTTTTGAATCCGTTTAAAAAAAAAGTTTCATTCATTAAAGCAAATTCCCAACTAGCTTAACACATTGCTCCATCAATCCAGACTCAACCAGTCACATGCATTCCCATTTTATTCTGTAACCAAATGTGAAGAATGTAGAAAAGATTTATGTGGATGCTGCCAAAACTGAAGGGCCCGAGCTATAGGGAGGGGTCAGGCATGGTAGACCTCTATTCTTCCTTGCAGAAGGCTGTAGGGATCTGAGAGGCATACAATATTTACCTCTAGGGAAACAGATGGGTCAAATGCCCATTTCCCCCATTAAAAGTTCAAGTGAGTTTATTGTCATGTGTCCCTGATAGGATAATGAAATTCTTGCTTTGCTTCAGCACAACAGAATATAGTAGGCATTGACTACAGAACAGATCAGTGTGTCCATATACCATTATATAAATATACTAGACTAAGTGGGACCCATCGGGTTCCCCGACGCAATATTCCACCTCTCCACCAATTCCAATATTGGTGGCCGGGGGGGGGGGGTTGTGGAGAGCTGATATGGGTGTTGTTGGCTGCAGGGACTACTGGTCTCCAGAGGGCTAGTATGGACATTGTGGGCCAAAAGGATTATTGGGGTGCCAGCTCAGTCCCTCAAGCCTGATGTGCTGGCAGCTCACTCACTGCTGGCGGGCTGGCAGTTGACTCACGGCTATTCCTTAAAATTCCATTTCAAGCAGAGTGCAAGGCCACCAAATTCAAATCCATTTTCCTACTATTTCAAGCAGGGTGCAAGGCCACAAAACCCAAGTACAGTTTCTTACCTCTTCGAGCAGGATGCAAGGCCACAAAATTCAAGTGCAGTTTCATACCATTCAAGGAGGGTGCAAGGCCACCAAATTCAAATGCAGTTTCATACCATTTCATGCAGGGTGCAACGACACCACATTCAAATGCAGTTCATACCATTTCATGCAGGGTGCAAGGCCACCACATTCAAATGCAGTTTCAAACCATTTCAAGCAAGGTGAAACCACCATAAAACCACACAAAACACCACTCACAGTTCTGTAGACATTCAGTGTGTTCAGTTGATTCACAGCTCAGACAGAGTTGTGACCTCTCCCTCCCTCATCATGCAGAGACTGAGCCACACCCACACTTCCGGGTTTTATAATACCTCCCCCTTCCACTGGAAAAGGTGTGGCCTTCATGGCGTGATTGACAGGAGAGAGATTCTCAACATTTTTTAAACACTAATAATACTTTTACTTTTCATTGATGGGAAGAATCCTCTGCACCTGATCAGCGGAGGGGGACTGAGTAAGAATGGCAAAAATCACAGCCGTAAGTGGTAGCGTTTTACCTAAAATCAATATAGTGCAAACAGGAAGTTGTCAAGTTTAGACAAACAACCCTTTGCAGTGCCTTTTCACTTCAACCCAAAACCCGCCCAAACAACCATTAGCAGTGCATTTTCACTTCAACCCAAACAACCATTTGCAGTGCATTTTTACTTCAAACCAACCATATTTTCATTTTCGAACCACATTAAGGGCACTCACAGTTGAGTAGACATGTGTTCAGTGTTATTCAGAGCTCAGAGAGACGTGACCCTCTGGCATCCTCCATCTTGCAGAGACTGAGTGAGGCACACCACTTCCTGGTTTTATAGTCCCTCCCCCTCCCTCCAGCAGGGGCAGCAGAGAGAATGGCGATTTAAAAAAAAAACATTAATATCTCAGATTTTTCATCGATGGGAAAAATCCTCTGGTCCCAGAAGGTGGAGGAGGGCTTTGAGCGAGGTGGCCAAAAATGACAGCTGTAAGTGGCGGCGTTCTCTCGGAAATCGCAGCACAGTGAGCCAAAAGCGGTCAAGAACAGACTTTTAGTAATATAGATAAGATACACACATGAATAAATAAACTGATAAAGAGCAAATAACAGATAATGGGCTATTAATGTTCAGAGTTTTGTCAGAGCCAAGTTTAATAGCCTGATGGCTGTGGGGAAGTAGCTATTCCTGAACCTGGTCGTTGCAGTCTTCAGGCTCCTGAACTTTCTACCTGAAGGTAGCAGGGAGATGAGTGTGTGGCCAGGATGGTGTGGGTCCTTGATGATACTGCCAGCCTTTTTGAGGCAGCGACTGCGATAGATCACCTCGATGGAAGGGAGGTCAGAGCCGATGATGGACTGGGCAGAGGGTTGCGGAGAGACACAGTTCTGCGAGTTTGGTAACCAGCTTGGAGGGGATGATTGTATTAAATGCCGAGCAGTAATCAATGAATAACAGCCTGACATGAGTTTTTGTTGTCCAAGTGGTCCAGAGCAGAGTGGAGAGCCAGCGAGATCGCATCCACCGTTGATCTGTTGTGGCGGTAAGCGAACTGCAGTGGGTCCAGGTTTTTAATCGAGGTAGGAGTTGATTTGCTCCATGATCAACCTCTCAAAGCACTTCATCAACACAGGCGTTAGTGCCACTGGTCGATAGTCATTGAGGCACGTCACCTTACTCTTCTTGTGCACTGGTATAATGATGCCCTTTTGAAACAGGTGGGAACCTCAGACCTCAGAAGTGAGAGGTTAAAAATGTCCTTAAAAACTCCAGCCAGTTGGTCCGCACAGGTTTTTAGAACACGACCGGGTATACAATCAAGTCCAGATGCTTTTCGAGGGTTCACCCCTCTGAAGGATTTCCTGACGTCGGCCTCTGTGATTGAGACTGAAATACCATCACAGCGAATGGGGGCTCGGGAAGGCACATCAGTGTGCTCCCTATCAAAGCATGCGTAAAACGCATTGTGCTCATCAGGGAGTGATGCTTCGCCGACATTCGAGCTGCCTTCTGATTTTGCCTTGTAGGAGGTGATTGCATTCAGGCCCCGCCACAGCTGCCGAACATCTGTCTCATCCTCCAGTTTGGAGCAAAAGTCCCCTTTGGCCTTTTTGATGGCCTTACCAAGGTCGTATCTGGACTTCTTGTAGACCACTGTATCATCAGACATGAATGCCCTGTGTCTGGACTTCAGAAGTGCGGATCTCAAAGTTCATCCAAGGTTTCTGATTGGGAAACACTCGGAAGGTTTTTGTTGGGATGCAGTCCTCCACACATTTCTTAATGAAGTCTGTAACGACTGTGGAGTCAAGTCCATTCGTTCAAGTCCGTTGCCGAGTCCTTGAACATTGCCCAGTGTAGATGCCAAACAGTCCTGTAGTTGTTCCTCTGCCACCGCCGCCCCCCCCCCCCCCCGACCAGCTCTGTACTGTCCTCACCTCTAGGGGTGCGCTCTTTAATTGCTGCCTGTAGGACCACGGCGTGCAGCTCCTCCAGTGCCAGACTGGAGTCTGCCTGGGGTGGGATGTGGACCGTGGTGAGGATGATGGAGGCGAATTCCCTTGGAAGGTAGAAGGGACGGAACACACACAAATGTTCACGGTGTGGAGAGCAGGAGTTGGACAGGACTGCCACGTCTGAGCACCACGCAGAGTTGACCACGAGTCAGACGCCCCCTCCTCTCCCTTTCCCAGATGCCAGTGTATGGTCCATACGGTGGATGGAGAACCCTTCAGGCTGGATCACTGAGTCTGGGGAGCTGGGGGTGAGCCATGTCTCTGTGAAACAGAACACAGAGCATTCCCTCAGCTCCCTTTGATAAAGCAGTCTTGCCCTTAAGTCCTCCACTTTAATTTCAAGGGACTGTACGTTGGCCAGTAGGATAGATGGGAGAGGGGGCCAAAGTCTCCTGCGCTTCTTTATGACCCGAAGTCCTGCCCGTCGGCCACGTTTCCGGACACAATGGAGGCTTCCCCTTTGTTTCCAGGTACTGTGCTTACTGTCCCTGCTGTTTCTGCGAACCTGCGCTGGAACGGGGATACCTTCACAGACGGCAGCTCCAGCTCCGTAAAGAACGGGGGTACCTTGAAAGTCAGCAGCTCCAGCTCCGTAAAGAACGGGGGTACCTTGAAAGTCAGCAGCTCCAGCTTAATTGTTCCTGGGAGATCTAGCCCGTCGGCTCTGGAGGTCATCCCGAGGTTTCCAGGTACCGTACCCGTGTTCCTCAGTCGGATCGAGAGTTTTACAGCCAGCATGGGAAAATTTAAAGTCAGGGGCTCCCGCAGCTGCGTGAGATCAAGCAGCTTGTCCAATACGGCACCCTTTTCTGCGTGTTTCCTGATCCAGGTGAGTTGATGGAAGTCGTATTTAAGCCTTTTAGGTTCTGGTGCTCCACAAAAGTCGCTGCAGGCAGGCGCCAAATGTAATTTCTCCCCCCCATTAATAGGAACTTTTTCCAGAGGATAGTGGGTATATGGAACGAGCTGCCAATTGGATAGGTGCATAGATAGGAAAGTTTAGAGGGTAGTGGACCAAATGAAGGATGGGACATCATGGTCGGCTGAAGGGACTGTCTCTGTGCTGTAGGACTCAACAACTCAAAAACACTGAACTTCAAGTACTCAACCAACTTTGTTTTTGACACCAATTGCTCTTTTGCATCCCTTTTCTTTTCTTTGGAAAACAAATCTTTTCAATTTACTCCATTCCTGGAGCCACACTCAACGTATCCTTGATACATTCTTTCCACAGCACCTACATTTGCCTAAAGCTAAAAGGAGCTGGTATTTCACATACTTTTATTACCGTTTTAGACTTTAATTTCATCCTGGCTCAATATATCTCAACAGGATGTCAAGTACCCTCACAAAGTCCTCTTCGTTCATTTGACTGGATAAACTTAAAAACTAGTTTAACTTAAGACACGGATGCCTCAAACATAACTACACTTAAGAAAGTTAGCCTCAAATAGAATTTTCTAAATTGCTGCAAATACATTCTACTAAAATAAAACACATCTAGAGGTGTATTATTTTAATATCTTGTAGAGTAATGTCTAAAAGTCTTATATAAATATCATGTCCTCTGCTTCCCATTAGTGGCACAGCAGGTAGAGCTGATGTCTTACAGCACCACTGCCCCAGTTCCATCCTGATTTTGGGTGCTGGTGGACCTTGCACATTCTCCCTGTTATCTCTGGGGCTGTGGCTTACCTGGATCAGGAGCCGGTCCAGTACATCGAGTGTATAGGAAGGAACTGCAGGTGCTGGTTCACACTGCAGGTAGATATAAAATGCTGGAGTAGAAGGAATGGATGACATTTCCGGTCGAGACCCTTCTTCAGACTGCGCGTTGGGGAGAGGGAGTTACATTGACGACTGCATCGGGGCTACCTCCTGCACCCATGCAGAACTCACTGACTTCATTAACTTCACCACTAATTTCCATCTGGCATTTAAATTTTCTTGGACTATCGATATCTCCCTACCGTTTCTTGATCTCACCGTCTCCATTACAGGAGATAAATTATCGACTGTCATCTATTACAAACTTAACTCCCACAGCTATGTAGACTACACTTTTTCCCACCCTGCTTCCTGTAAAGACTATGCCATACTCCTAATGAATGAATGTTTATTGGCCAAGTATTCACATACAAGAAATACGCCGCAAGATGAGGAGCTCTATACCAGGAGATGGTCCTCATTCTTCAGGGAACGGGGGTTCCCCTCTTCCATCATAGACGAGGCCCTCACGATAGCCCGCAGCTCAGCTCTTGCATCCCCTGGTAGCAACAGGGACAGTCCCCCTAGTCCTCACCTTTCACCCGCGTACAGCACATAATCCTCCAACATATGCTCCACCTCCAATTAAGCTTAGAGAATGGTGTTCGATGTTGGTGCATTGAAACACAGGAGTACTTCTCTCCAGAGGTGCTGCCTGTCGCACCGAGTTACTCCTACATTGTGTCTATCTTTGGTGTGAACCAGCATCTGCAGTTCCTTCCCACACAACACGGAACTCTATTCAAGGTCTATCATAAGTTCATACGTCATAGGACCAAGATTAGCCCATCAAGTCTACTCCGCCATTCAATCATAGCTGATCTATCTTTCCCTATCAACCTCATTCTCCTGCCTTCACCCCATAACACACATCACCCCCACAAATCAAGAATCTATTTATCTCCGCTGTAAAAATACACAGTCATCTGTGGCAAAGAGTTCCATTAGGTGGGGTGGTGTAGAAAGGAGCAGATATGACAGAAACAAAGGACATAGCGAGGGCTCCATCCACAACTGCAAGGGATGGAATGGGGGGGGGGGGGCATGGAGATGATAAATGTTTCCTAAACTAAAAGACAGAGATTGGGACGGCACAGTGGCACAGCAGTAGAGTTGTTGCCTTACAGCACCAGAGACCCAGGTTCGATCCCGATTACAGCTGCTAGTCAGTATAGAATTAGTACGTTCTCCTCGTGACCTGCGTGGGTTCTCCGGGAGCTCCGATTTCTACCCGCACTCCAAAGACGTGCAGGTTTGTAAGTTAATTGGCTTGGTATAATTGTAAATTGTCCCTGGTGCGTGTAGGATAGCATTAGTGTGCAGGAATCGCTGGTCGGCACAGAATCGGTGGGCCGAAGCGTCCGTTTCCACGCTATCACTAAACTAAAGATGAACCAACACATGGTATGGGACAATAGGATAAGAAAGGGATGCAAGAGATAGGGTGTGGTCAAAGTAATCGTAGGAGTCAGTAGGTTTATAGGAGATATAACAAGTTATCTCCTACAAACTTAAGTTCACTGAAATAAATAGATTTGGAATAAAATCATTGTTCATTTTAGTACTCTCTCTTTACCACACCTTCATATTTCATTGTACCGCCTAGAACACCAATAGTAAATAAAACAATGACATTAGCTTAAATCCCTTGATACATCTTGTTCTTCCTCTGACAATTTTAAATGAACAGAATTTTAAGAGAAATCCAATGTATATTTGTAGATTTTACTTTGCTACATTGACTAATTATTAATCTCAGATTTGGGAGATTTAAAAGCAGACCTTTGTGTGCTTTTCAAAATTTAGATGCCGTACATTTGTTTTAATTAAGAAACATTACAAATAAATTGTCACATGAAAGTTTTTTGCTCAACAAAAAACTGATTTATTCCATCTGCAATTACCATGAAAGGAAAACACAAATTGGTAAAGTTCAAATCTCTGAATCTCTGAATGACGATGCAGTTATTTACCAAGTGTGCATACAAGACAACTATTAAAACTGTAGCACCAGCCGTAAAGAATAACTAATGAGGGGTCCACAATTAGGCCCAAAATATATTCCATGTCAGTATTACAGTACTGGAATGAAATATTTGACATCTTTACAAAATTAATTAAAATAAAACTGGTACCAAAACCAGAATGGATTATTTTTGAAATATCGGAAGGTAACCCTGAACTAAACGTGTTTCAGAAGAATTTACTCAATTATGGGCTAATAATGGGAAAAAAGCTTATACTTAAATTCTGGAAAAATGCGCCCACACCAACAATAAAAATGTGGATATCAGATATGTTTGAAACACTACATCTGGAAGAGATGAGATTCCTCTTAGCAGGCAAAGCAGACCAATTCCAAAAGACGTGGTGTACGTTTTTGGAACTATTACAAGCATGAGGTGCAATAGTAATTTAATAAATAAATAAATAAATAAATGGTGCCAGGATCTGGCAACAAAAACAACAACAAAAAGAGACTAGGTTGGGAGTTCCCTTTCTGCGGAGTTTAATGTTATAATAGAGCGATTGTTTCTCCTCTCTTTTTCCTTCTTTTCTAGGGTCTACTTTCTTTCTTTCTTTACTTCCTTCTCTAACTTCTTTTCTAAGGGGCTTTCTTTTCTCAACACTCTCTTGCACCTTCACGACTCTTGCGCACTTTCCTTACTTTCTTTACTTCTATCTTGTTCTTAAAGCTTAAAAAATGAAGCGGTACAAAAAAATGTATTAAGACATATGTGTTGTGTATTACTGTAACTTACCGTACTTCTAATACATTAAAAAAAAAAAAAAAAGATAATAAAAAAATAATTAAAAAAAAAAAAAGTATTACAGTAAGAGTCATACTATAACTCCTTCTGAAAATTCAATCAAAACAAGTAACAAACTTTCTTGCCAGAACAAGTAAAATAATGTGTAGGAAGGAACTGCAGATGCTGGCTAACACCAAAGATTGACACAAAAGCTGGAATAACTGTCTGAAGGGTCTCGACCCAAAACCTCACCCATTCCTTCTATCCAGAGATGCTGCCTGCCCCGCTGAGTTACTCCAGCATTTTGTGTCTATCATCCAAGTAAAATAAATGTTATTATTTCTATTAAATAGATCATAATTCTCAGCTAATCATCTCTACCTTAGAAATTGTCACATGTACCAAAATTCAAGTTGATGCTTTTTTCAAGCATCTTCTGCATTCAACACCGAGCGACGCAGACCAGAACAGTCCCAAGATTAAACCACTGATGAACAAACTTAGCTAAAGCAAATAATACCAGCTAGAGTACAAAAAGTAAAATACACACCTATCTTACCCAATCACAGCTCGTTCAAACCCAGAGCCAAATAACTTAAAGGCTTTTTCATATCCCAAACCATGCAATTGCAACCTGTCAGACAGCCAAATTTTGAAAGCAACCATATTTGCCTTTATTTTCAAATCCCTCCAGTTCTAACCCAATGTCCTTCCAATTTTAATTGTTCCACCATCTGTGCCCTAGCATTTGATGCCAGGACCTGCGAACAGGAGTTAGCTCTTGGTGCTTTCCTATTTCATTTAACATTCCCTTAAAACACAACTCAGACTAACTTTGCATAATACCTCCTCATCAAACTCCTAGGAAATGCCTAGGAAACACCTGGATATTTTACTACCCTGGAAGTGTTAGCTAACTGCATCTTACTGAGAACATCCCAAAGTACTCCCGATTACTACGTAGCTGAAGTGAAGATAGACACAAAGTGCTGGAGTAACTCAGGTCAGACAGCATCTCTGGAGAAAAACGATGGGTGACGTTTCAGGTTGGGACCCTTCTTCAGTTAATCCAGCACTTTGTGTCTACCTTTGGTTCTCCAGCGATGATGCCTGACGCACTGTATTACTCCAGCACTTTGTGTCCATATCGTTGGTATAAACCAGCATTTGTAGTTCTTTGTTTCTACATTTTGACTACTTAGCACAACCTGCTTAGAAACATAGTAAAATAGGTACAGAAGTAGACCATTCGGCCCTTTGAGCCAGCAAATATGATCATGGCTGATCATCTAAAATCAGTACCCCGTTCTGGCTTTCTCCCCATATCACTTGATTCCCTTAGCCCGAAGAGCTAAATGCAACTCTCTCATGAAAACATCCAGTGAATTGGCTTCCACTGCCTTCTGTGCCAGAGAATTCCACAGATTCACAACCCTCTGGGTGAAGACCATGGTCTACCATTCAGTGGTGGCCAGTGCTCTGTTTTTTGCTGTGGCCTGTTGGGGAGATGGCGCCCGTATAGCGGATAAAAACAGACTGGACAAACTAATCAGGAAGGCCGGCTCAGTGGTCGGGGCTGAGCAACGAACGGTCCAGCAGGTGGCAGAGGCCAGAACTCTAAATAAACTAGGTTCTATAATGACAAACCCCACTCACCCACTCCATGCCCTGAAGGTGATCAAGAGCAGCATCTTCAGTCAGAGGCTGATTGCACCAATGTGCAAAACGGAGAGATACAGGAAGTCCTGTTTACCAGCTGCTATAAGACTTTATAATACGCATAAATAATTGCACTTTTTTTAAATTAATTGTATTTTAACTTGTATTTTAACGTATTTTAACTTGTTAAGTATGGAAGCAATTTAAGGAAATGTGTGGTGTTATGTTTGTCTTGAAGCTGTCGTGGCACTGTAATTTCCTGAAAAGGATTATTAAAGGTATAATCAATCAATCAATCAATCAATCAATCAAGACATTTTTCCTCATCTCAGTCTTAAATGGCCTACCCCTTATTCTTAAACTGTAAACCCTGGTTCTGGACTCCCCCAACATCGGGAACATTTTTCCTATATCTAGCCTGTCCAATCCTTTAAGAATTGTATAAGTTTCTATAAGATACCCTCTCATCCTTCTAAATTCCAGTGAATACAAGCCAGTCGACCCATTCTTTCATCAGATGTCAGTCCTGCCATCCCGGGAATTAACCTGGTGAACCTACGCTGCACTCCCTCAATAGCAATAATGTCCTTCCTCAAATTAGGAGACCAAAATTGCACACAATACTCCAGGTGCGGTCTCACCAAGGTCCTAAACTACTGCAGTAGAACCTCCTTGCTCTGAAACTCAAATCCTCTCGCAATGAAAATTAGCTTTCTTCACTGCCTGCTGTACCTCCATGCTTGTACATCAGTCACTGAAAGTAAGCACAGCCAGGTCTTGTTTCACCTCCCCTTTTCCTAATCTGACACTATTCAGATAATAATCTGCCTTCCTGTTCTTGCCAGCAGAGTGGATAACCTCACATGTATCCACATTATACCGCATCTGCCCACTCACCCAACCTATCCAAGTCATCTCTCAGCCTCATGGCATCATCGCAGCTCACACTGCCATCCAGCTTTGTGTCATCCACAAACTTGGAGATGTCACATTTAATTCCCTCATCTAAATCATTAATATATTGTAAATAACTGGGGTCCCAGCACCGAGCCTTGTGGCACCCCACTAATCACTACCTACCATTCTGAAAAGGACCCGTTAATTCATATTATTTGCTTCCTGTATGACAACCAGGTCCCTATCTATGTCAATACCCTACCCCCAATACCATGTGCTCTAATTTTGTACACTAATCCTGTGGGTGGGACTTTGACAAAGGCTTTTTGAAAATCCAGATACTTTACATCTGGAATTGCCCAGCGACTAAATGGTCACAACTGCATTGCTTGAGACAAGTTTATTTTGAGAAGATATCAACAAACAAGAACTGAAGGCACACAAAATTGCTGGAGAAACTCAGCGGGTGCAGCAGCATCTATGGAGCGAAGGAAATAGGCGACGTTTCGGGCCGAAACTCTTCTTCAGACTGATGGGGGGTGGGGGGGAGAAGGAAGGAAAAGGGGAGGAGGAGGAGCCCGAGGGCGGGCGGATGGGAGGAGACAGCTAGAGGGTTGAGGAAGGGGAGGAGACAGCAAGGACTAGCAAAATTGAACTGAACTGAAGGCTTTGTGTAGATGCACACCAACAGTATGACAGTTGCAGAAAAAGTGTGCGATATGGAATACAAACGGAAAGGAATCAATAAAGCTAAATCAATATTAAAAATAAAAAAATATCTTGCCTCTCTTATTTTAAAAGTCTTCCAAGGATCTAACCTGTCATCAACCACTGTCTCTGTTAAACCAGCAGTCATAACATCAGCACTAATTTCAATCCCCTTTGCTTTCAACCACAAGTGATTTCTACTCTCAATGCCAAAGCATCATTGACCTTGGCCTAAATCCAACACTGGTGCCCATTTCTCTGCCAGATGTTGGCAAGCTGGAAAGGGTTCAGAGAAGATTTACAAGGATGTTGCCAGGACACGAGGGTCTGAACTACAGGGAGAGGTTGCATTGGCTGGTACTTTATTCCTTGGAGCACAGGAGGATGAGGGGTGATCTTACAGATGTGTATAAAATCACGAGAGGAGAAGATCAGGTAGATGCACAGAGTCTCTTGCCCAGAGTAGGTGAATCGAGGACATAGGTTTACGGTGAAGGGGAAAAGATTTAATAGGAATCCGAGGGGTGACTTTTTCCACACAAAGGGTGGCAGGTGTGTGGAACAAGCTGTCAGAGGAGGTAGTTGAGGCTGGGACTATCCCAACATTTAAGAAACAGTTAGATACATGGATAGGACAGGTTTGGAGGGATATGGACCAGACGCAGGCAGGTGGGACTCGTGTAGCTGGGACATTGGCCGGTGTGGGAAAGTTGGGCTGAAGGGTTTCCACACTGTATCACTCTATGACTCTTATGGACTAATGCGGTGCCGACCTGCCCATCCCATCTTCTACTTCCCACCATTCAAAATGCCACCACTTATAATCTAACTTCACACCAAGGCCCACTCAGCCTCACTTAGTCATCTGTTCCAAATCGCCAACCAACTCTCCACATTTTTAAAATAAATCCTTGCCAGCCCATGTAATTCACCATTTCAAAGTCACTCGGATTCACGATTCCACATATTAGAAACATAGAAAATAGGTGCAGGAGGAGGCCATTCGGCCCTTCGAGTCAGCACCGCCATTCATTGTGATCATAGCTGATCGTCCCCAATCAATAACCCGTGCCTGCCTTCTCCCCATATCCCTTGATTCCACTAGCCCCTAGAGTTCTATCTAACTCTCTCTTAAATCCATCCAGTGATTTGACCTCCACAGCCCTCTATGGCAGAGAATTCCACAAATTCACAACTCTCTGCGTGAAAAAGTTTTTTCTCACCTCAGTCTTAAATTCTATCCTCCCCTTTATTCTAAGACTGTGGCCACTGGTTCTGGACTCCCCCAACGTTGGGAACATTTTTCCTTCATCTAGCTTGTCCAGTTCTTTTATAATTTGATATGGTTATTCTATTCAGTTTAACAGCCTAACCCCCCCCACCATTCACCCAAGTTCCAAGACATTAATAAAACTAGGAAGATAGACAAAAAAAGCTGGAGTAACTTCAGTCTCGTCCAGAAATGTCACCTATTCCTTTTCTCCAGAGATGTTGTCTGTCCCACTGAGTTACTCCAGCTTTTTGTGTCTATCTTCTGTTTAAAGCAGCATCTGCAGTTCCTTCCTACACATCTTCACCCACCAGCTAACAATGAAATAGAAGCATCCAAATTCACTGCCCTTCCAGTCCTCTTGCCATTTAATGCTAAGGGAACAGATAGCATCTTCCTCAAATGACACCCCACACATTCTCTCAAAATTAAAATAAAATCATTTTCAGATCACCTTTGAAGATCAATTTGATTTGAAACACACACAATTCCACATTAAATTGTCATCAGATGAAATCTTGCTCCCACTGTGCCACACAGTGACAAGTAGTTAAATCAAGATTGTGCGGTTTTAGAACAATTTCCTGGCATAAAATACAGCTGACCAATCTTCAACCTCCAAAGCAAGCTTCTGGTGCACTCATGTTACATTCAATAAAACCATTTCTTCAACAAGAGAAAACTACAAACTTGCTGATAAACGATGAAAACCACCCAAAATATATACATTAAAGCCAACTTTTTGTCAAATAGAAACATATTGTGGCAATAAACCCGTTTCTCTAACGTGAGAAAACTACAAACTTGCTTAGCAACGATAAATATTACTGGAAATATTTACATGAAAACCAACTTTTGGTTGAATGGAAAACATCTTTTGGTGGGCTTCCCACTGGACAGTTAACATTGCAGGCCCAGACGCTAAAACAATGCCTTGAGTTATTAAGAGAGCAAAACACATTTCCCAACTTTTAAATGCATTTGGTCCTGCACGTAATAAATATTTTCAGCACCGTTTGCACTGGCCACTTAGTTTCTCATTTCAAACCCAGAAGTAAATAATGTAGATTTAAAGATATACTTTAGATATTTTTTTTTAATCATATTGTCGAACAATATAACTCCAGCAAATCCGAGAATAGAACAGAGAATGTGAAAGTAACCAGGCCTGAAAGGAGTTCTATAAATCGCACAACCCAAATAGCGAGACACAACCCAGGGAGATAAGATTGTTCCAATTATGAACTGGAATGATATTGTTACAATTATTTTAGTTTTAGCCAAGGTGGAGTAGGAAGTGATGATTTAAGTGGGAGCACGCCTGCATCACACACTTTTCCTGCTGCTGCTGTTCTCAAGACGAACAGTAGGGCAGAGAGAGCGAGGGGCGAGTTAATAATCTATCATCTTTTTATTATAACTGATGCCTCGTACTTTTATATACATCTTTCCTAACTCTTCCCGCCATATCCAAGAAAGGAGGGTTTTTTCCCGTCCCCCACACAACCCTTAACTTAACCGATTAAACAGAGAAGTGTGGGTTGAAAGGGGGGGGGGGGGTGAAGAGAGAGTGTTTTAGGCTATTTCAACACATCATACACAGAAGGAGACTTAGAAATCGCACAACTCAAATAGCCAGATACAACACGGAGTAAATTTTATTTCTAATTATAAAATTTTGAACATGAGTAACATTGATACACAAGACTCGGCAATAGGTAGAGCGAGGGGGAGATGTGGGGGGGAGGGAGAAGGGAGAGTTTTAGGCTATGCCAACACATCAAAACATCGAGAATTACCGCACGCACACACATAGAAATATTCCTCACCGGGGTCGTAGTCAGGGGCCACCGCCTGGTACTGGGAGCCCACTCGCATTCCCCCACCTGGAACAAGTTCAGAGAGACATCGGGTTAGAGCGGTGGGGGGACAGGGGAGATGGGAGAGAGGAGGGGGGGGGGGGAGAGTGGCTGAAGGGGTGGAAAGAGGGGCCGGGGAAGTGGGACAGGGGGGGGCGGAGAGTGGGTGTGGGGGGGGGGGGAGAGATGGGGACACTCCGGGGATAATGGGGGCGGGGGTGTGGGTGAGCAGAGGGTCCGGGGGGAAGAGAAGAGGGGGGGGGGGATAATTTGGGGGGGTGGGGGTAGTTTGAGGAGGGGGGGGGGGGGAGAGAGATAGGGTCCGGGGGGGAGAGATAGGGTCCGGGAGGGAGAGCGGGTCCGGGGAAGAGGTAGGGTCCGGGGGAGAGTTTGGGGTGGGGGGGGGGGGGGGGGGGTAGGGAAAGAGTTGGGTGGGGGTGATAGTTTGGGGGGGGATAGTATGGGGGGGGGGGAAGAGTGGGGGGGGGGTGATAGTTTGATGGGGGGATAGTATAGGGGTGGGGGGGGAAGAGTTGGGGGGGTGATAGTTTGAGGGGGGATAGTATGGGGGGGGGAGAGTTGGGGGGGTGGGATAGTATGGGGGGGAAGAGTTGGGGGGGGGGTGATAGTTTGAGGGGGGGGAGGAGGATAGTATAGGGGGGGGAGGAGGATAGTATAGGGGTGGGGGGGGAATAGTTGGGGGGGGTGATAGTTGAGGGGGGGGTGATAGTTTGAGGGGGGGGTGATAGTTTGAGGGGGGGGTGATAGTTTGAGGGGGGGTGATAGTTTGAGGGGGGGTGATAGTTTGAGGGGGGGGAGGAGGATAGTATATGGGGGGGAGGAGGATAGTATATGGGGGGGGGGAAGAGTTGGAGAGGGGGGTGATAGTTTGAGGGGGGGGTGATAGTTTGAGGGGGGGTGATAGTTTGAGGGGGGGGTGATAGTTTGAGGGGGGGGTGATAGTTTGAGGGGGGGTGATAGTTTGAGGGGGGGTGATAGTTTGAGGGGGGGTGATAGTTTGAGGGGGGTGATAGTTTGAGGGGGGGAGGAGGATAGTATAGGGGGGGGGGGGGGAGGATAGTATAGGGGGGGGGGGGGGGGAAGGAAAGTGGCCCGTACCCGGCTCGTCCTCAGAGCCGCTGCTCGCCTCCTCCCACGAGTTCGAGTTGCTGCCGTTGGCCGTTGTTGCTGCAGCTGCTGCCGCCGTTGCCGTCGCGGCCGCGGGGAAACTTTTGTGTCCGCTCCTGGCGCGCCGCTTGCCCGCCGCCTCGGGCCCCTTCTCCATCATGGTCGGCATCGCCGTTGCCGTTGCCGTTGCTGCTGCTGCCCGGGTCGGGCCGGCACTCGCCCCGGCGCCGCGAAGTTGTCGGTCCCGGGCTCCGGCTACGGATGGATGGATGGACGGATGGACGGATGGACGGGACGAGGGGTGAGCGCTGGGAGGTGTCTCTAGGCGGGCGGTCGAGGGGGGGGGGGGCGCGGCGGGGCCGGGCTCTGCCTCCAGCGCTACTCGGCGGCGGCGCCTCCTCTCTTCCCTTCCCTCACCGCCAACCGCCACCCGGCCAGCGCACCCCAACCTGCTGGCGCCGCCGCCGCGTTCCCATTGGCCCTCCCGCCTAGCAACCGCCCTCCCATTGGTGGCCGCTCACCCTCCCGCCTCCCCGCCTTCTTCCAATTGGTGCCGCCCCCGCCGTCCCGCCCACTCCCCTCACACCCATTGGCTGCGCCGCCAGCAACGCGCCCAGCAACCGCCTCCCATTGGTCTATCTGCCGCTGCGTTCCGCCCATTGGTGAACGTGCTCCGCCCATTGGCCGCGGCGGCTGCCCATCAGCCGGCAAGTTTGGTTGCGGGCGCAGTGCCGGTGGTGTCGACCAGAGCGCCGCCCCTGGTGGCTGCACTGCCACTGCATGCTCACAATGCACCTCCACACAACCTGCTGCAAGCTCTGGGCTGGGAATCACCTCAAACACCAAAGTGTGTCACAGAAATGCAGTTTTTATCCCTTTGCAAGAGGCTCACTTCTGCTTCATTAGAACTATTTACCTCTGCGGAGGACTGTTCACCACACAGCTGAAGGTGGCTGGCACAGAGGGAATTGCTTCTATTTCCAAACGGTCCCAAACTTTCCTTCAACTCTTGGATTTAAACACTGATCAAACTGTGCACAGGCAGTGGGAGGCAAAGCAAAATTCCCTTCAAGAATAAGTTGGTAGCAGAGGAAGTGTTTTGCAAGGGCTTTGACTTGTTGACCTTTGATAACATTTAAAACGATTGCCATCAGACTGTTACACTTGGAGATGATTTTATTTAAACTCAATTTTTAAAAGGTGGCTGTACAGATAATGGAATAAACTGTGTATTCATGCTGTAAAGAGTTTAATGCCAGAGTACAACAACTTAATTTAACAAACGATCCTATAATTAGTCATTGAAACATTTTATACGCTTTTCAGGTCCATTGTTTTATTTCCCTTTGTGAACACATGCAATGCATGATGGTTTCAATATTGCAATACAGACATTTGGTTACATCATATCCAGCAGTAAACTCATAATAATAGTTATAGAGTTGAAATTAAAATTATAACATTGCAGTAAAACCTGCAATCGTATTGGAACTTTTTACTGGGCAAGTCGACAAAGAATTAGTTCACCATTAGAGGCTCCAACGAAACATTGTCCCATTGGTTGCAAGAGAGGAAGTAATTTAGTACAGTCATGTCGAGTTTATTGTCCAGCACAAGAACTGTGCAAGAAAAAATAAAATTTCACACAAGAAAATTTTGCCTGCAGCACATCACACACACAATTTGTACAAGATATTATAAATATCCAGTCTTGCTGTATCTTTTGTCAACTTTCCTCTCTACCTATATCTCTATCCCATGTCAGTTGAAAATTTACTAATCAACGTACAGGGATCGCTGGTGGGCATGGACTCAGTGGGCCAAAGGGCCTGTAGCTGCACTGTATCTCTAAAGACTAAAAGCTAACTTTACACGCTGGCTACTTCAAGAGAGTATGTGTGAGAGAGAGAGTCAAGAGTGTTTTATTGTCATATGTCCCAAAATGGAATAACAATATTCTTACATGCAGCAGCACAACAGATAAGTTTAAACCATTCATTCACATCTATTCCAAATAACAGCAGCCCCAGCATTGACTCGTGGAGAACACCACAGATCACAAAATCTACAGTCATAAAAACACACCACTGCCACCAACCAAGGGGCGGCATGGTGGCACACCAGGTGGAGCTGCTGCCTCACAGCGCCAGGGTTACATCCTGATCTCGGGCCCTATGACCACGTGGGTTCCTCCAGGTGCTCCAGTCCCCACCCCCCACCACATCCTAGATATGTACAGGTTTGCAAGTTAATTGGCCTTCTGTAAATTGCCCCTAGTGTGCAAGGAGCGGTTGAGAAAGTGGGATAACATCGAACTGGTGTGAATGGATGATCGATGGGCGGCGTGTACTCGGTGGGCTGAAGGGCCTGTTTCCATGCTGTATCTTTCAATCAATGACCAAAAAGTATTATGATTAATACTTAAAAGTCTTCACTGTCTAATGTTGATTTTATTTTACATTTTTGATTAATTCCACTTACTTCTCCAACTACTTTCTGATAATTATGTTATAATGCTTGGTTCATACTGAAATACAGAAATTATCTTTGCTTTAAGCTTCTCTTGGTAAAATGATTCCCTAATTTCCAGAAAATTGATGTTTTTCACTAAAGCAAAAGTTACCTCCATTGACAAATCGATGGTGTTAAAATTGGTGGTTCTCTGGGTCTACCTCTCAAAGTTGTATCTGTTACAATTTACCTAAAGGATGTAAATGCCCAAATCAACAGCCAAAAATGTAATGGAACAACGGGATTCGGGATGAAGATGTTTTAGCTACAGTCGAGGTACATTCCATAAGAGAGGAAGGCAGAGGGGGTAAAGCTGGAGTAAAATAGATCAGATAAAGAAGCATGTAAGTGAACAGATGCCAGTAGAGACAGGAAGTGAATAAGGAAATACGAGGGGCAAGAAAAAGGCTGAGAAAAGATTGGCAGCAAATCTAAAGGGAAATTCATAAATTATCTAGTGAACATGAGAAAGGGTTGTAAGAAGAGAATTGAGGGCGAGCATAGACCAAAACAAAAATTAACTTTTGGAATCAGAGTTACAAAGTGAGTAACCAAGAAGACACAAAGTGCTGGAGTAACTCAGCGGGTCAGGCAGCATTTCTGGAGAACATGAATAAGTGATGTTTCGGGTCAGGAACCATCATCAGTCTGATCCAGTACCTTGTGTCTTCTTTTGTACTTGGTTTCTGACAGATGAGTACTTTACATTAGCCACTTTACAGTGCTGGAGTAACTCAGTGGGACAGGCTGGATAGAAAGAATGGGTGACGTTTCAGGTTGAAACCTTTCTTCAGACTGACAGACAGGGGAGAGGCACAGAGATAAGGAAGGGTAAGGTGTGAAAAAGAGTCATCAAAGGGGAAGAGGGAAGGAAAATGTGGAATAACTCATTGGTATCTTCTTCAAGATAGGGAGTCAACTGCTTACAGTGCCACAGACTCGGGTTCTATCCTGACTATGGGTGCTGTCTGTAAGGGGTTTGTACGTTCTTCCTGTGAATGTGTGAGTTTTCTCTGGGTGCTCCGGTTTCCTCCCACATTCCAAAGATGTGCAGGTTTGTAGGTTAATTGTGTTCTGTACATTGTCGCTGGTGTGTAGGATAATGCTAGTGTACAGGTGATCACTTGGTTGGCACAGACTCGGTGGGCTGAAGGACCTGTTTCCATGCTGTACCTCTAAAACTAAACACTAAAATTAAAACATAAACAGGGTGAGATAAAATTAAAACATAAACAGGTTTAGATAAAAAACGAAAGTATGGTGAAAAATGTCTGAAGCATTATTTCAAATATTGTCTCACTATTGTGCCAATTTTGGCTTATTTCCCCAACTCTGTTCACATGTCGTCGCACACACTGACAGAATTATGGAATCACAGGACGGTTATATCACGAAAACAGGCCATTTCCCTACTCTAAATTCTTATATCCACATTTACAACCGAAACTACATGTAAACTCTTCTTGTTGTAGTTATGCCCCTGTCCCATTTAGGAAACCTGAACGGAAACCTCTGGAGACTTTGCGCCCCACCCAAGGTTTCCGTGAGGTTCCGGAGGTTTTTGTCAGTCTCCCTAATGGTCGAAAGTGGTTTCCGCTTATACTATGTTCCGGCGATTATTTCAAAAAATTCAAAACCGGCCGCGACTAAAAATAGGTTGCCGTTTTAAAAATCGGTAATTTTTTAGTCGAAGCCGGTTGCGATGCTAGTTGAAGGTGGTTGCCGGAGGTTGCAGGTAGTGGAAGGTCTTACCTTCTACTACCTGCAACCTCCGGCAACCACCTGTAACCTCCGGCAGTGCATTTACACTTCCAAAAAGTAATCTGCATCTAACTATTCTACCTCTCCATTTAACAAAGCTTGCTAGGTTTTGCAATGTTATCATAACCACAACAGCAGAATAATAGCAATGTGAAAAGAAAATCATGGTGGTGCAGTGGTAGAGTTGCTGCCTCACAGCGCCAGAGACCCGGGTTCGATCCTGACTACGGGTGCTGTCAGTATGGAGTTTGCACGTTCACCCTGTGACCGTGTGGGTTTTCTCCAGTTTCCTCTCACACTCCAAAGACGTACAGGTTTGTAGGTTAATTGGCTTGGTATAATTGTAAATTGTCCCTAGTGTGAGTAGGATAGTGTTCATGTGCGGGGATCACTGGTCGGCACGGACTCAGTGGGCTGAATGGCCTGTTTCAGCACTGTATCTCTAAACTAAACTAAGCTGTGCACCCTCACTCCCAAAGAAGTCCTCTGCATCTAACTATTCTACCTCTCAATTTCACAAACCTTGCTAGTTTTTTTAATGTTAACATAACCACAACAGCAGAATAAGAACATTGTGAAAAGTATTTGATAAAATTGACAGACTGCATAACATTAAACAAAGGTGTGTCTGTGCCTAGATCCAATGCACAGAATCACCTCTTTTCTATTTTATCTACTCTTCGTTTTATTTTACCATTACACCACTCGTTATCTAAAATCTGCACCTGCCTTGTAGATTGACTTTGATATATTAAACTTTGTGAAATGTTATCTGTTAGTTCCATAATTCGGCAGCACTTAAATAACACTATGATTAGTATGGGTGTGAGGGGTTATGTGGAGAAGGCAGGAGAACAGGGTTAAGAGGGAGAGATAGATCAGCCACGATTGAATGACTTGATGGGCTAAACGGCCTAATTCTGCTCCTATCACTTATAACCTTATGACTTTAATTAACAACTTATTACAATTTTTCAATAATATAACAGTTGAAGTATCTAATTCACCATAAACGACAACTTCACTCTTGTGGTGCTTTTGCGTTTATACTTCCATATTATGCAAATTATTTTGGAACATTTCACAAGACTATTTTCAGAAAACACAACTAAAAATATTTAAATTTGTCTAATGAGCACAAGTACTTCACAAATGTGCTCAGAGGTCTTTCATAGAAACATATAAACATAGAAAATAGGTGCAGGAGTAGGCCATTCGGCCCTTCGAGCCTGCACTGCCATTCAATATGATCATGGCTGATCATCCAACTCAGTATCCCATCCCTGCCTTCTCTCCATACCCCCTGATCCCTTTAGCCACAAGGGCCACATCTAACTCCCTCTTAAATATAGCCAATGTACTGGCCTCAACTACCTTCTGTGGCAGAGAATTCCACAGATTCACCACTCTCTGTGTGAAAAATGTTTTTCTCATCTCAGTCCTAAAAGATTTCCTCCTTATCCTTAAACTGTGACCCCTTGTTCTGGACTTCCCCAACATCGGGAACAATCTTCCTGCATCTAGCCAGTCCAACCCCTTAAGAATTTTGTAAGTTTCTATAAGATCCCCCCTCAATCTTCTAAATTCTAGCGAGTACAAGCGAGTCTATCCAGTCTTTCTTCATATGAAAGTCCTGACATCCCAGGAATCAGTCTGGTGAACCTTCTCTGTACTCCCTCTACGGCAAGAATGTCTTTTCTCAGATTAGGAAACCAAAACATCAGTACCTTAATGCAAATAGACAATAGACAATAGGTGCAGGATTAGGCCATTCGGCCCTTCGAGCCAGCACCGCCATTCAATATGATCATGGCTGATCATCCCCAATCAGTACCCCGTTCCTGCCTTCTCCCCATATCCCCCGACTCCGCTATCTTTAAGAGCCCTATCTAGCTCTCTCTTGAAAGCATCCAGAGAATCTGCCTCCACCGCCCTCTGAGGCAGAGAATTCCACAGACTCACCACTCTCTGTGAGAAAAAGTGTCTACTCGGCTCCGTTCTAAATGGCTTACTCCTTATTTTTAAACTGTGGCCCCTGGTTCTGGAGTGCAGGCAATTTAGATTTAGACCTATAGCAGAGGACGATGCATTTTATGCGTTACTGATCATTGAAAGGCAATAAGAAAGAATTAGATCAATCAGCTAAAAAGACAGTGAAGCCCTAAGATTATTCCTTTTAGCAAAGATAAACATAAATATTGATTGGTTGAGAACAGATAAAGTGAAAGCTTCCCCAGGAAATTGAAACCAAATTAAAGGATGTAATTATATTAGTACAATGTAACAACAACTTAACTATTAGTAGAGGTCACACAGTGCTGGAGTAACTCAGCAGGTCAGGCAGCATCTCTGGAGAACATGGATAAGTGACGTTTCAGGTTGGGACCCTTCATCTATGTGAAGAAGGATCCCGATCCAAAACATCGCCAATTGTGGATGGCGCGATGGCGCACCGGTAGAGTTGCTGCCACCATCGACCCGGGTTTAATCCCGACAACGGGTATTGGCTGTACAGAGTTTGTACATTCTTTCCGTGACCTGCGTGGGTTTTCTCCGAGATCTTCGGTTTCTTCCCACACTCCAAAGACGTACAGGTTTGTAGGTTAATTGGCTTTGTGTGAAGGATAGTGTTAGTGTGCAGTGATTGCTGGTCGGTCCGGACTCGGTGGGCCGAAGGGCCTGTTTTATGCTGTATCTCCAAACTAAACTAAACAATCCATTTTCTACAGGGATGCTGCCTGACCCGTTGAGTTACTCCAGTATTTAGTGGCTTTTTTGGGGTACCCAGTTACTTGTTTCTATGGTGGTTTAGTTCCATTGGATCAACAGCCTCATTGTTCTGTTTGATCTGAACCCATTCTCAAAGCCTTCACAATCTCTTAGACCATTCATTCTGTGAAAGATAATCTCCTCTGGTGTCTCCTTTATTACCATGTTACCATGCCATAGAGGGAGTACAGGGAAGGTTCACCAGACTGATTCCTGGGATGTCAGGACTTTCATATGAAGAAAGACTGGATAGACTCGGCTTGTACTCGCTAGAATTTAGAAGATTGAGGGGGGATCTTATAGAAACTTACAAAATTCTTAAGGGGCTGGACAGGCTAGATGCAGGAAGATTGTTCCCGATGTTGGGGAAGTCCAGAACAAGGGGTCACAGTTTAAGGATAAAGGGGAAATCCTTTAGGACCGAGATGAGAAAAACATTTTTCACACAGAGTGTGGTGAATCTCTGGAACTCTCTGCCACAGAAGGTAGTTGACGCCAGTTCATTGGCTATATTTAAGAGGGAGTTAGATGTGGCTAAAGGGATCAGGGGGTATGGAGAGAAGGCAGGTACAGGATACTGAGTTGGATGATCAGCCATGATCATATTGAATGGCAGTGCAGGCTCGAAGGGCCGAATGGCCTACTCCTGCACCTAATTTCTATGTTTCTATGTTTCTATGTTACTATGTTCTGCTTGAATTAGCATTTAATTCCAACAGTCAAATTACCCGTCCCACTTTTCTTGTATGTACAATGAGAACATTAGTTTCCTCTGCACATTATCTTTTTTAGTTTACAAATATTTTAAGTAATTGGCACATTCATTGCCATTAGTCTGATAATCAACTGTGTTCATGTCTTTAGTTACTTAAACATATATATATTGGCTCCTACTGATTGATCTAAATTTGCATTCTGCCTATGTTTTTATTTTACTCTTAACCAATCAATACCGAATTAAAGATATGAAGACTGAAATTGGATAAATATTCTATGTACAGTATGGTCTTATTGGACATGAAGATACTGACCATAAACATTTGGCTGTGCCAATGTTTTTTAAATTTGCTGACACACAAACATATTCAAAAGATTTACAATGATTAAACTTTATATTGTAGAAATACAACGTGGAAACAGGCCCTTCGGCCCACGAGTCCACGCCGACCAGCGATCACTCTGTACACTAGCACTATCCTACACACTAGGGACAATTTACAGAAGCCAATTAACCTACAAACCTGCATCTTTTTGGAGTGTGGGAGGAAACCAAAGCACCCGGAAAAAACCCACACGGTCACAGGGAGAACGTGAAAACTCCACACAGACAACACCCGTAGGCAGGATCGAACCTGGGTCTTGAACAAATGCTGCGTCACCCTAAACTGCGCTGATTGATAAAGAATTAGAATAAAAAGCATGACTTTGAAATGCAAGTGGTATGTTTAATATCTGAAATTGTAGAAATGTATAATGAGCTGATCCTGAGTCTATGCAATGATCCTGAGCCTGTTTCGACGAATGCAATCAACCTGGTGTGCACAATCAACTAAGATCAAATAGAACAAGTTGTCCTACAACGTTAGGCTGTGCACGCCATACGCAAGAAGAAGAAGTGTAGCTATAAAGTTACCCTGCAGATTCTAGACCTCAATACATTCAGCAACAAGATTTAACGTCCAGGCAACAAATTCCGTTTGCAATATTCTCGTTGAACAATCATTTTCTGGAAGCTAAATTTTTTGAAGACTTTGAAAAATAAAAGTTGCAGTCACGGTTCTTTTATATCTTTTATCTAGTGTCCAATCCTCTTAAAATAAAATTGCTAAACCCTTTTGTACCCCAAGTAATCGAAGAGCTAAATACAACAGATGCCAGAACAAAGGGAATGTCTATGATAGGATGGAGACCAAGGTTTAGGTAGCAACAAGGAACTGCAGATGCTGGTTTACACAAAAGGACGCAAAGTGCTGGAGTAACTCAGTGGGTTAGGCAGCATCTCTGGAAAACATGGATACGTGACATTTTGGGTCGGGACTTTTCTTCAGACTGATCCAGTACTTTGCATCTTCTTTTGTACAGCAAAATCTGCCGTTTCTTGTTTCTGACAAACAGGTATTTTACATTAGCGTTCACGAAGGAAGAAAACGCTGTCAGATTTCTGCAATGGAAACTTTAACTAAGATGCTGGATGGGCTGAAATAAATCAAGAGGAAACAACAGAGAGGCTAGTTGTACTTACAGAAATCATAGATTGAAAAATCGGCAAAGTAACCATAACGAGACACCATATAACCATATAACCATATAACAATTACAGCACAGAAACAGGCCATCTCGGCCCTACAAGTCCGTGCCGAACAATTTTTTCCCCTTAGTCCCACCTGCCTGCACTCATACCATAACCCTCCATTCCCTTCTCATCCATATGCCTATCCAATTTATTCTTAAATGATACCAACGAACCTGCCGCCACCACTTCCACTGGAAGCTCATTCCACACCGCTACCACTCTCTGAGTAAAGAAGTTCCCCCTCATGTTACCCCTAAACTTCTGTCCCTTAATTCTGAAGTCATGTCCCCTTGTTTGAATCTTCCCTATTCTCAAAGGGAAAAGCTTGATCACATCAACTCTGTCTATCCCTCTCATCATTTTAAAGACCTCTATCAAGTCCCCCCTTAACCTTCTGCGCTCCAGAGAATAAAGACCTAACTTATTCAACCTATCTCTGTAACTTAGTTGTTGAAACCCAGGCAACATTCTAGTAAATCTCCTCCGTACTCTCTCTATTTTGTTGACATCCTTCCTATAATTGGGCGACCAAAATTGTACACCATACTCCAGAATTGGTCTCACCAATGCCTTGTACAATTTTAACATTACATCCCAGCTTCTATATTCAATGCTCTGATTTATAAAGGCTAGCATACCAAAAGCTTTCTTTACCACCCTATCTATATGAGATTCCACCTTCAAGGAACTATGCACGGTTATTCCCAGATCCCTCTGTTCAACTGTTCACAAGGAATAATCCTTTCACACTGCAGCTGTTTACGATATGGAAACACTGCACAGGTTAGCAATGGAAGCTACTTGATTGTAGCATTCAAAAGTGAGTGAGTTGTTCACTGAACAGAGATAATTTGCAGAAGAGGTTGGGGGAATGGGTCTCCTTCCGCTCCGGCCTGAAGCAACCTAGGTTACCCAGGTGACACAATAGTTCTCAGTGGTCGTCTAAGAGAGGAAAGTGAATGTTTGCCAGTTATAGTTCTCTTGTCTATTTTTTTCCAAAGCAATGATATTACCTGACCTGAATTTCCACTCAAACACCGACAATCGCTTTGTTTTCTCTATCCTTCCCACTGTTCCAGTTGTGGTGAAGGGTCATTATGCTGAAATTGTATTCTCTTTCACTCTCTTAGACGCTGCCTAACTTGCCGAGTATTTCCAGCACTTTCTCTTATTCATTTTCTTTCTCAGTTAGTTTTGATAGGGGACGCAATTTAAAAACTTCAGCAAAACCTAAAGCTAAATATGAAAACCGAAATAGATTAAGTTCATAAGGTCATAAGTGATAGGAGCAGAATTAGGTCATTTGGCCCATCAAGTCTACTCCACCATTAATCATGGCTGATCTATCCCTCCCTCCTAACCCCATTCTCCTGCCTTCGCCCCATAACCCTTAACACCCGTACTAATCAAGAATCAATCTATCTCTGCCTTAAAAATATCCACTGACTTGGTCTCCACAGCCTTCTGTGGCAATAAGGTCAATGAATTCTATAGCAGATACCAGTTAAAATATCAATAATAACCTTGGAACGTAATAAGCTGCAGCTTTTGAAGTACATCACACACTGCAAGGTAATTCATTCAGAATGATCAATAAAGTAAAATGTTACAGCAAAGATTTTAAACTGAAGACACGAGAGACAATTATTACCTGGTAAAGGAATACAATTTTCCATATTTAGTGGTGTAAAACAAGATTGTTCTTTTTATTTCCAATGACTCACTGACAAATAAAATTGCAAAACCATTTTCAAAAGGACAATGAATATAAATGTGAATATGATCTGAAATATTGAAGGGCAGCAGTTATAAATGTTTGCTCAACTTTAAATCACCTTCATATTTAAAAGTAATTTACTCCTGAAACCAGATATAAAAGAGTCTGGACTCGACCTGAAACATCACCTATTCCTTTTCTCCAGAGATGTTCCTCAGTCGGAGTCAATATCACCAACAACTTCTCCTGGACCACCCATATTGATGCAATGACCACACCAACGCCTCTACTTTATCAGAAGGCTTAGGAAGTTTGGCATGTCTCCTACAACTCTCACCAACTTCTACAGATGCGCCGTAGAAAGCATTTTATCGGGACGCATCACAGCTGGGTTTGGGAACAACTCCATCCAAGGCCGCAAGAAATTGCAGGGAATTGTGGGCGCAGCCCAGACCATCACACAAACCAACCTCCCTTCCATTCACTCTGTTTATACCTCACGCTGCCTCGGCAAGGCCAGCAGCATAATCAAGGACCAGTCGCTCCCTGGCCACTCCCTCCTCTCCTCTCTCCCATCAGGCAAATGTATAGAAGAGTGAAAATGCACACCTCCAGATTCAGGGATAGTTTCTTCCCAGCTGTTATCAGGCAACTGAATCATCCTATCACAACCAGAGAGCAGTGCTGATTTACAGTGACGGAAATAGCTATCAAAATATGGAGGGGACCGGGGGACAGGGGGGACGCAATTTCTTGGCGGCCGCGCGCGCATGTGCGCGCGCGCGCACACACACACACACACACACACACACACACACACACACACACACACACACACACACACACACGCACATGCACACGCGAGGCTTTGGAGGCCTCAGCCGTGGGCCCTATGAATGGTAATTTCAGTTCAATCCAGCGCTAAATGCAGCTCAACTCTGCCTGTCTCGCCAGGTTAACCTACAGTCCTGCCTGGACTGACGGAATACCAGTTCGGAACCGTGGATCTAGCTGCTTCTCCGCACTGGCTGTAAGCCTGGGCCATATTTCCCGTAAGTCCAGGCATCTCTGGCCACCTTCGGGCGTGGGGTGGGGGGGGCACTCGGGTGGAGACAGGGATGGTCCAGTGGAGGTTCGGCAGCGATTGCAGAGCTGGAGACCTGGGATGGATCCTGACAGCAGATGAGGAGCAGGTCTGTGTTTCTCCAGCAAAGACCTAATAGCGGAGATCCTAGCTTTGGGGTCCAGGATCAAAGATTATAGGACTGCCGTTGTGACCCTATGACTTGGGCACGTCTCCGTCCTCCAATCACCGCGCTCTATCCTCAGTCCCACTTCCGCCTCTGACCGACAGCTCCCTCCTCCAATCATCGCACTCAGTCATCATGTTCCGCCCCCATTGCTTGCTGACCGATGTCTCTCTGGTCCAATCGGCGCCCTTGATCAGCAGTCCCACCACCAGCCTCGCGGAATGCAGAAATTTCACCGGATTTTAAAATCCAGATTACAAAAACTTGATGGGGACTGTCCCCCCACCTCTCAAAACAGGGGGGGACATGTCCCCCCTGGCCCCCCCCCCCCAGGAGTTCCGCCACTGGCGCTGAACTACTATCTACCTCTTTGGGGACCCTCAGACTATCCTTGAGCGGACTTTGCTGGCTTTACCTTGCACTGAACGTTATTCCCTTATCATGTATCTGTACACTGTGGATGACTCGATTGTAATCATGTATTGTCTTTCTGCTGACTGGTTGGCATGCAACAAAAGCTTTTCACTGTACCTCGGTACACGTGACAATAGACTAAACTGAACTGACATGCATAGTTACTCCAACGGCACCATGCTGGGGTGGCGTACTCAGCTACGCTGTACAAGCTGGATACAAAGTGCTGGAGTAACTCAGCAGGTCAGGCAGCATCTCTGGAGAACATGGATAGGTAGTGTTTCTGGTCGAGACCCTTCTTCAGACTGATTGTAGCGGGGGGAGGGGGAGAAGAAAGCTGGGAATAGGACAGGACAAAGCGTGGCAGGCTATAGCTGGACACAACGAGGAGGGGTTGGACAGGCAGATGTTTGGATCAAAGGTCAGCAATAAGAGCAGAAGGTGTGAGACAGGATTGAATTGTGGAATGTGAAGCTAGAGGGAGGAATGTGTTGTGGGGGAGGAGAGGGGGGGTTGTGGAGGGTAGAAATAGGTGGGAGTCCAGGTAGGGAACAGGGGAGGGAAAGGGGGGTAGTTAATAAAGATATAATTTCATAACTTTTGTGTTTTGCCTTTACAAAATCATTCATCTGATCATTTTAGCAGCATGTGAATGCAATGCTGTAACAATTCCTTCGCACTGCTTCCTGAGCTAACTTATCATCTATTACTTTGAGTTCTAGGATCACAGGGTAATATAGCATAGAAACAGGCCCTTTGGCACAACTCATTCATACTGACCCAGTTGCCCATCTAAGCTTGTCTCCTTTTCTCGTGTTTGGCCCATATCTGGCCAAACTTTATCCAGAACTAAGTGGGAATGCTTAAGGGCCTGTCCCACATTCACAACCTAATTCGCAACATTTTTTACTCGTGGACATTTTTCATCAGGCGAAAAAAACGCCCCGACCTACTTAATGTCACGTGTACCTACGACTAGCATCACGACCTCCCTACGACCTACCTACGACCTCCTACGACCTCGTGACGACCAGGCTGCGAGTATGAGTCAAGGGCAAACTCGGCAGAGGTCGTGAATTAGGTCGTGAAAGTGGGACAGGCCCTTTACTGAATCAGTTAAGCGGCTTTTTCACGGGGCGACTTGACGCAAGATGTAACCAGAGTGAAGTGGTCGTGGTCTAGCACGATATCACACGATATAACGGGGGGTAGATAAAGAGTTCCCACGGTACTCGGCATTTCTGTTATTTGTGCGAGTGACTTGTCCGTCTCCCGAGCTTTCCCGTTAAATCTTGAATGAACATTGTGAAGTGTTGTTAAATCATCACGTGGCACAAATGATGTCACTTTTTTTTCACACACTATAAATATCCTCCCTTGGTTGAATTGGCTCATTTGGAGACATGTTTTACTGTGTATGTGGGAGACACAGATGGACTGAGCACAGTACCTCGGTCTTACTGTGTGTGGGAGAGGGGGAGAAAGAGACTCACAGAGGCAGAGTCTCTCAGCCTGTGTAAGAGGGAGGGAGGGAGAGAGAGAGAGAGGCACACACAAGGTGGATGTGAAATCTCACCTGCCTGTTTCAGTGACAGACACCCACCGCCAGTAAATGAAGACACCCCCATCTGTCTCCCCCTCCTCTCCCTCGACTCCCCCACCTTTCCCTCCCAACTCCAGTCCCGTCCCGACCACCTGGGAAACTGAATAGAGCAACAATCAACTGCTGCCTGTGCGCTGATATGACAATAAAGGCTACTTTACTTTACTTTACTTTACTGAGTTAAAGAGTTCCCACGGTAGACTGTAAAACTGGGACCCTGGTTCTGGACTCCCCCAACATCGGGAACATTCTTCCTGCATCTAGCCTGTCCAATCCCGTAGATACTGATTAGACCGGATCTATTTATTTACTTTATTAATGATTTCAATTAAATATTGGGAACATCAGGCCGCAAACGTTATTTCTTGAGTGTTAGTGCTGGACTTTGACTCGACCTTCCTAGTTAGCCGGCGCCTGAGACTGAGCCAAGCAATGTCCAGACCTGACTTCAACACAAAGTGATGGAGGAACTCAAAGGGTCAGGCTCGCCCAACGCTCTGTGTTTTGCTCGTGATTCCTGCACCTGCAGTTCCTCGTGTCTACAGACCAGAGTTGCCACTTGACACCGAGATGACCATCACAGAGCATACGGAAGATAGACACGAAATGCTGGAGTAACACAGCGGGACGGGCAGCACCTCTGGAGAGAAGGAATGTGTGACGTTTCGGTTCGAGACCCTTCTTCAGAGTCTCGTCCCGAAACGTCACCCATTCCTTTTATCCAGATGCTGCCCGTCCAGTATTTTATGTCTGTCTCCAGTATTACTGTGTCTATCATCGGCGCAAACCAACATCTACAGTCCTTTCCGACACATTAGAGGATACCGTCTCGCCATCACTCGGATTACCCGCTTCATTTCCATAACGTTGCCACCTCTCTTTACTTTGCTTACTGAAGCCTGATCCTTGTCACACCCAGTGCTCTATCGCCCAGCCTCTCATCTTTCAATCGGGTTCGGCCAGGAAGGAACTGCAGATGCTGGATTAAAGCGAAGATAGACACAACATGTAGCTCAGCGGGACAGGCAGCATATCAGAAGGATCTCGACCCGAAATGTCACCCATTCCTTCTCCCCAGAGATGCTGCCTGTTGCGCTGAGTTCCTCCATTTTGTGGCTACCTTGGGTTTATCCAGGATCTCCCCGTTGATGTCCTAACTCGCTTTGGTTTGTTATTATTGTCTCATATCGAGAACCAACAGATACAGGTTTAGGTTCGGGGGGAATGATTTAATGAGAGCCTAAGGGGTAACTATTTTACGCAAAGGGTGGTGGGTGTATGGAATGAGCTATCCGTTAAGGTAGTTGAGGCAGGTACTGTCGCAATGTTTAAGACGCATTAGACTGAAGCATGGATAGGATAGGTTTAGATGGTTATGGGCCAAACGCGGGCAAGTGGGACTAGTGTAGATGGGACATATTGGTCGGTGTGGGCAAGTTGGGTCGAAGGGCCTGTTTCTACGCTGTATGATTCTATGCAGGGAATAAACTTTTGTTTGCGTGCTATACAATCATATCAGATAATGCTATACATGAATATAACCAAGCCACGTACAGTCTGAAGAAGGGCCTCGACCCGAAACGTCACCCGTTCCTTCTCTTTAGAGATGCTGCATGTCCCGTTGAGTTACTCCAGTATTTTGAACCGTCGAGTTACTCCAGTATTCTCTTTAAACCGGCATCTGCTGTTCCTTCCGACACATGCACAAGAACACCAGGTAGAGCGAAGAGGAAAATACCAGAGTTCCGAATATATGTTTTCAGGACAGTTCCAGGGGGAAAAAGTCCAATGTCCGCATTGAGGTAGGTTGGTAGGTCGGGTCAGTGCCCAAACGAATGGAAGGAAGAACCGTTCTGAAGCCGGATAAGAATAGGTGGTCGGCGCGGACTCGGTGGGCCGAAGGGCCTGTTTCCGCGCTATATCTCTAAAATCTGAAGTTAGGTAATGTCTAAAGGAACTGCAGATGCTGGTTAATACGCACAAAAGGACACAAAATGTTGGTGTAACTCAGCAGGTAAGTCAGATCTGGGAAGAAAACATAAAAAGCTGGAGTAAGTCAGCGGGTCAGGCAGCATCTCTGGAGAAAAAGAATAGGTGGCGATTCGAATCGGAACCCTTCTTCAGATATCCTAATCGGAATTGAGTCTGAAGATGTGTCTCGTCCCGAAACATCACCTATTTTTCTCCAGAGATGCTGCTTGACTCGCTGAGTTACTCCAGCTTTTTGTGTCTGTCTTCGGTTTAAACCAGCATGTGCAGTTCACTCCTTACACGGGTCTCTGGAGAACATTGATTGGTAGCGTTCCGGACCCTGCTTCGGAAAGGCATCGATCGCTAGTCGGCGAGGACTCCGACCTGTATCTCTCAAAGAAGTACATGTGAAAAATTCCTCACGGACCATAAAAATGCGGGACCTTTCAGTAAAGTCCCTTTTAAAGATTATAGCTATTTTCTTGAATCTCATTAACATAACTCATGAATAAGTTGATGTCCATATGCGGATGCAAATCTTTATTTTTTAAATTCAATCCCACAGAAGACAATTTTTACTCACCTTCTGTCCCCTCTGTCCAGCTTCCGGGTTCACCGTTCGCAGGAGTTCCCACGGTAACCGCAAGAGTTAATACGGATATCGCACGGATATCGCACTGGCCACTACGTTCATATAATGTTGCAATGCTCAACCACAAGTGTACAAGTCACTCTTGGAGAAATTCAAACTTGCTTGAATTTTCTCCCGAGTCACCAAGTTACACGACTACCTGCCGTTAGCGCTACGGTGGTCCACGGTGGTCCACGAATGCCGTACTGTTATCGCACGAGGTTCCCACGATGTTAAACTCTGGTTAACTCTTGCGTCAAGTCGCCCCGTGAAAAAGCCGCTTTACAATACAAACCAAAGAGTAACATTTCAAATGGACTGCAAAACAAGGTGGATGGGTTTTTTACTTCTTAGATGTGATCAGATTCAAGGACAGCTTTCTCCCAGCTGTTATCAAACAACTGAATCATCCTACTAACAACTAGAGAGCAGCCCTGAGCTAAAATCGACCTCATTGGAGAACTTCGGACTATCTTTGATTGGACTTTACTGACTTTATCTTGCACTAAACTTTATACACATTATTCCCTTTATCATGTATCTGTACACTGTGGATTGCTCGATTGTAATCATATATTATCCTTCTGCTGACTAGTTAGTATGGAACAAAAGCTTTTCATTGTACCATGGTACAGGTGACAATAAACTAAACTAAACTAAACCGAACCGCTACCTGATACCTGAAACCATGTGGTTCATGCTCCTCACCACAGAGCTTCTCGTGTTTTATTTCTCTGGGCCCCTCTATGGAAAGATTATTATTCTCTGTTCCCTTTGATTCCCCAATGCTAAACATTTCAAATCTCACTGAGGTTTAAAAAAGCTCATAGGTTCAAGTTCAAGTGAGTTTATTGTCACATGTCCCTGATAGAACAATGAAATTCTTGCTTTGCTTCAGCACACAGAACATAGTAGGGATTTACTACAAAACAGATCAATGTGTCCATATACCGTAATATAAATATATACACACATGAATAAATAAACTGATAAAGTGCAAATAACAGATAATTGGTTATTAATAATCAAAGTTTTGTCCGAGCCAGGTTTAATAGCCTGATGGCTGTGGGGAAGTAGCTATTCCTGAACCTGGTTATCGCAGTCTTCAGGCTCCTGTATCTTCTGAAGAAGGGTTTCGGCCCGAAACATTGCCTATTTCCTTCGCTCCATAGATGCTGCTGCACCCGCTGAGTTTCTCCAGCTTTTTTGTGTACTTCCTGTATCTTCTACCTGAAGGTAGCAGGGAGATGAGTGTGTGGCCAGGATGGTGTGGGTCTTTGATGATACTGCCAGCCTTTTTGAGGCAGCGAAAGCCACATAAAAGTGACAAGGCAAGGATGAAACAGGGAGATCAAAGGGGCTTCAGGATTCATGGATGTCGTCAACATTTTCCCAAGTCAAAAAGAAAAAGATTAGCCATCGAGAAAAAGGGAAATCTAAAAGACTGCAGATGCCGGAAATCTGAAACAAAAATCAGAAAACTGGAGGGACATTCAGCAGCTTAGACAGTTCTGTGGGGAGAGAAACACTGTGAAGATTACTGTTTGAGAACCTTTAGGCATTCAGCGTACTACATTTACTGTTCACAAGGTGGTGGCCTCAACGCTGGAGAAACCAAACGTAGATTCATAATTTCATAAGTGAAAGGAACAGAATTAGGCCATTCAGCCCAACTCCGCCATTCGATCATGGCTGATGTATCTCTTCCTCCTAACCCCATTCTCCTGCCTCCTTCTCCCCACAACCCCTGATACCCGCACTAATCAAGAATCTATCTATCTCTGCCTTAAAAATATCCACTGACTTGGCCTCCACAGCCTTCTGTGGCAATGAGTTCCACACATTCACCAGCCTCTGGGGGACCACTTTGAGGAACACCTACAATCAGTGGCGACCTATCTGCCTGCAGCCCCCAGTATTACTTTAACGAGGCCCGATACAAATCCAATCAATGCCTCCTCATCTTCTCGTTGGGCATGTTGCAACCTTCCAGATGCAACATGGATGCAATATTCAATGCCATCTTCTGGGAGGAAAGATTTAATAGGGAACTTAACGGCAACCGTTTTTACACAGGGTGGTGGGTATATGAAATGACCTGCCGGAGGCGGTAGTTGAGGCAGGTACTATAACAACATTTAAAAAACATTTGAAGAGGTAAATGGCTAGGACAGGTTTAGAGGGATATGGGCCAACGCAGGCAATAGACAATGGCCAATAGACAATAGGTGCAGGAGTAGGCCATTCAGCCCTTGGAGCCAGCACCACCATTCAATGTGATCATGGCTGATCATCCACAATCAGTATCCCATTCCTGCCTTCTACCCATATCCTCTGACTCCGCTATCTTTAAGAGCCCTATCTAGCTCTCTTTTGAAAGTATCCAGAGAACCGGCCTCCACCGCCCTCTGAGGCAGAGAATTCCACAGACTCACAACCATCTGTGTAAAAAAGTGTTTCCTCATCTCCGTTCTAAATGGCTTACCCCTTATTCTTAAACTGTGGCCCCTGGTTCTGGACTCCCCCAACATTGGGAACATGTTTCCTGCCTCTAGCGTGTCCAAACCCTTAAGTATCTTATATGTTTCAATAACATCCCCTCTCAGTCTGAAGAAGGGTTTCGGCCCAAAACGTTGCCTATTTCCTTCGCTCCATAGATGCTGCCTCACCCGCTGAGTTTCTCCAGCATTTTTGTCTACCCTCTCATCCTTAGGTGGGACTAGATGGAGCATGTTGGGCGGCGTGGGCAAGTTGGGCCGATGGGCCTGTTTTCAAGCTGAATCACTCTTTTGAAGTCTTCTGATAACTTGCTTTCTCTGTCTATATCTAAATAGCCATTTATGCTCTAAGTCATACAGCATGTCTATGACATTGGTTCAGTTTTCTCCACCCTGACCTGCTCGCCCCCTGTGGACCAGAGAACCGGAGAGGAGGACGGCGGAATTGGCGATGATGGACGTGAGGAGCAAGGCCAGTAGGAAAGTAAACCAGGGTCTGACCTTCCGCGCCTTCAAGGTCGGCTGCGGAGGGCGTCCCCAGGCACAAAGGCTGACGGTGCCTGGGCGAGGAGAGCGACAACAGTTCACTGGACGATCAGGACAGAGGTGATGGCTGGAGGCCCTGCAGCAGGAGACCTTAGAGTATGGACTGGACTTTGGAAACGGCACAAAAAAGAAAATGCTGGAGTAACTCAGCGGGATAGGCATGCTGCCTGTCTGGAGAGAAGGCATGGGTGACGTTTCAGGTTGAGACTCGACTCAACTCTCGACGCTTCACGACTCGAGAAAGAATTTCATTGTGTTTTGCACATGTGACAATAAAGCACTATTGAACCATATCCCCTTTGCCTTATTCTCCCCCCTCCTACTTTCTCTGCTACTTAAAGCTAACCTTTTCCTCTCGTTCCCAGTTCTAACAAAGGGCTTGTGCTCGAAACTTTAACTCTGTCTCTCGTTCCACCAATAAGTTCATAAGGTCATAGGAGCAGAATTGGGCAATTTGGCCCATCAGGACTACTCTCCAATTCAATCATGGCTGATCTATCTCTTCTTCAAGCTGCAAGATGACTTGGATAGGTTGGGTGAGTGGGCAAATGCATGGCAGATGCAGTATAATGTGGATAAATGTGAGGTTATCCACTTCGGTGGCAAAAACAGGAAAGTAGACTATTACCTGAATGGTGGCCGATTAGGAAAAGGGGAGATGCAACGAGACCTGGGTGTCATGGTACACCAGTCATTGAAAGTAGGCATGCAGGTGCAGCAGGCAGTGAAGAAAGCGAATGGTATGTTAGCATTCATAGCAAAAGGATTTGAGTATAGGAGCAGGGTGATTCTACTGCAGCTGTACAGGGTCTTGGTGAGACCACACCTGGAGTATTGCGTACAGTTCTGGTCTCCTAATCTGAGGAAAGACATTCTTGCCATAGAGGAAGTACAGAGAAGGTTCACCAGACTGATTCCTGGGATGTCAGGACTTTCATATGAAGAAAGACTGGATAGACTTGGCTTGTACTCGCTAGAATTTAGAAGATTGATACTTACAACATTCTTAAGGGGTTGGACAGGCTAGATGCAGGAAGATTGATCCCAATGTTGGGGAAGTCCAGAACAAGGGGTCACAGTTTAAGGATAAGGGGGAAATCTTTTAGGACTGAGATGAGAAAAAAAAAATTTACACAGAGAGTGGTGAATCTGTGGAATTCTCTGCCACAGAATGTAGTTGAGGCCAGTTCATTGGCTATATTTAAGAGGGAGTTAGATGTGGCCCTTATGGCTAAAGGGATCAGGGGGTATGCAGGGAAGGCAGGTAGAGGATACTGAGTTGGATGATCAGCCATGATCATATTGAATGGCGGTGCAGGCTCGAAGGGCCGAATGGCCTACTCCTGCACCTATTTTCTATGTTTCTATGTTTCTTCCTAACCCCTTTCACCTGCTTTTCACCATAACCTCTGACACCCGAACTAATCAAGAATCTATCTATCTCTGCCTTCAAAATATCCATTGACTCGGCCTCTACTGCCTTCTGTGGCAAAGAATTCCACAGATTCACCACCCTCTGACTAAAGAAATTCCTCCTCGAGTTCCTAAAGGAACGTCCTTTAATTCTGAGGCTATGACTCTCCTAGACTGTCCCACTAGTGGAAGCATCCTCTCCACATCTCCACACATGCATTTCACTATTCGGCAAAGCAGCTTCACTGCTACTGTTTTCATCATTTATTGGTTTTGCACCAAGGAAATAGTAATCAAACCAGCTGACCTTGTGTTAAAATAGGCAGGAGTGCTGAAAAAAGATTAAATTACATTTCAATTAAATTTAAGGGGTTTTTTGTAATGATTTTCAGACACGTTTACGAAGGTTACAAAGGTCTTATTTCAGTGTATTTTGTAACATTTCATTGAAAGCCATCCTGAGTAGCCTTTCAGACAATCATTTCACTGGAACACATCTTACATAAGCATGAAACTCTTCAAAGCCAATTTTGGAACGTTATATGAAGAAAGATTTATAAAGTTCAAATCCAAGTCAGCAAGTGATTCATACTTCAAAGCAAGATCTAAAATGATTAGCAATTTTCATGTATTTGAAGAATTTAAATGCATCTGATCTGCATTACAAGGTACAGCACAAACTCTGAAGATGTTTATGTGGAAATTGAAGTATAAAGAAAAAAGTTCACAAAGGGCGGTAATTGAGGCGGGGACTATCCCATCGTTTTAGAAGCAGTTAGACAGCTACATGAATTGGACATGTTTGGAGGGATACGGGCCAAACGTGGGCAGGTGGGACTTGGGTAGTTGGGACATGTTGGCCGGTGTGGGCAGGTTGGGCCGACGGGTCTGTTTCCACACTGTATCACTCTATGACTCTATGACTCTTGTGCTGACTGTTCAAAAGTAAGGGGTGCTTGGTGAAGACTGAGGTGATGCAGGTTTTCTCTCTCTCAGGAAGTCCTGAATTAACTTCCTCAAAGGGTGCTGGAAGCAGAGTCTTTGAATTTATTTAGGCACAGTGGTTAAATTCTTGATAAGCCAGGGATGAAAGGTTACTGCAGGAATATGGAGCTGAGGGTCCAGTAAGATCACCCATGATAAAATTAAATTAAAGTGGCACAGTGGTGCAGCGGTAGATTGCCAACTCACAGCACCAGAGACCCGGGTTTGATCCTGACTACAGGTGCTGACTGCGTGAAATATGTACGTTATCCCTGTGACCGCATGGAGTTTCTCCGGGTGATCAGGTTTCCTCCCACATCCCAAAGACATGCGGGTTTGTAGGCCAATTGTCTTCTGTAATTTGTCCCTAGTGTGCCGGGTACAACTAGTGGGTGGGTTAACGCTGACCAGTGTGGATTCTGTGGGCTGATAGACCTGATTCCACACTGTATCTCCAGAAAGTAAAACTAAAATGATGGAGCAGTCTTGAAAGGCCAAGTGACCTAATCTTGCTCAATTATATGCCTGTAAATTTATAAAATACAGTACCTATTAAATGGTTTGCATTTTGTTAAAGGCATCTTTCCAATCCCAATTGCCCTCTCCGCCTGCAATTAATGAAAAGAAAGAAACATTCTATATGCTACAGTGGATGGTAAATGCTATATGTTGCAAATATTTCCCACTCTCATCTGGAAGAAGTCAGAACTAAAAGTTCATTGAAGCATTCACCTTGGCACGATTGGCAGTCAAGTCTAATGCATCTTGGAGTTTATGGAGACCCATGAAACTCCAGATTTAGTTTAGTTTAGAGATACAATGCAGAAACAAGCCCTTCGACCCACCGAGTCCGCACCGACCAGCGATCCCCGCACATTAACACTATCCTACACAAACTAGGGACAATTTGACATTTATACCAAGCCAATTAACCTACAAACCTGTACGTCATTGGAGTGTGGGAGGAAACCGAAGATCTCAGAGAAAACCCATGCAGGTCACGGCGAGAACGTACAAACTCTGTACAGACAGCACCCGTAGTCGGGATCGAACCCGGGTCTCTTGCGCTGTAAGGCAGCAACTCTACCGCTGATAGACGCAGTTGCAGGTGCTAGATTCCAGGTGAAATCTGAAGGTGCTGGAGGAACTCAGCAGGTCTAGCATGATCTATAGAGGGAATGGATAGATTAAAGAAATATCGTTTGTCCATTCCCTCCACAGATGGTGCTTGATCCATTGAGATCCTCCAGCACTTTGTGTTTTGCTCTGATAGGAGTGGTTGTACACAATGAAATCTCAATGAAATAGCCTTACTGAAGACGATGTTCAGTTTATTATTGTCACTTGTACCAAGGTAGTGCAAAATTATTTAGTTGCATGCTATGCAGTCAAAGAAGACTAGACATTAATGCAACAAGCGGTTCACAGTACCCAGATTGCAATATTTAGTTCAAGATAAAGTCCAATTAAAGATAATTCATAGGTCTCCAATGTGGTAGTTGGGAGCTCAGGACTGCTCTCTAGCTGAGTTTGAATGTATAAGAATTGATTTTTGCTAAAAGCCTCTTTCTCTTCCTTATCGTCCAGCACTTAATCCTGGTTTATGTCCCCTCTTTTCACTCTCCGACACGTTTGTTATTCCATTAGAGAGTCTTACAGCATGGAAACAGACCTTGCCCACGCCGACCAACATGTCCCATCTACACTAGTCCCACCTGCCTGCGTTTGGCCCATATCCCTCTAAACCTGTCCTATCCACGTACCTGTCCAAATGTTTCTTAACCGTTGTGATAGTACCTGCCTCAACCACCTCCTCCGGCAGCTCGTTCCATGCACCCATCACTCTTTGTGTCAAAAGGTTACCCCTCAAGTTCCTGTTAAATCTTTTCTCTGTCACCTTAAACCTCTAGTTCTCGATTCCCCTATTCACGGGAAAATACTCTGAGTGTTTTAACCGATCTATTCCTCTCAAGATCTTGTACACCTCTATACTCACTTCAGAAAACATAAGGCCTTCAGAATCAAATCATATTTCCTAGCTTTCCACACCAGTCACTAGGGGCGCTGCACTGCAGCAGCCTCTACCTACAGCCTGTCTGCTATTTCTATCTTTTAAAAATTTTTTAGTTAGTCTAAAGTTTTGTGTTGGGGGAAACTTTAACTTTTCTATGTGGGGGAGGGGGGCAGGGTAAGGGGGAAACCGTTTCCCAGTCTGTTCCTGGCGGGGACGCGACTATTTCTCCGAGTCGCGTCCTCGCCCCCCACCTCGCGGCCTACCAGCTGGATCGGAGCGGCCTTTCCTGCCGGGGACCGGGAACCGGACCGGGGCTGCTACAGCGGCGGCGCAGCGCTGGAGTCACCGCGGAGCGGGCGATGCCTACCTGGGTCGCCGTTTGGAGCTCCGAAGCGTTGAGCCGTTGCTCCAACATCGTGTAGCTCTGGTGCGGATAGCTTCCAACCCAGGCCTCGCTGAACAACATCGTGGAGTCCTGGGGTGCCTTGCAGAGGGTCTCCAGCAGCAGTCTCCACCCGGCGCGGCCTGCGGATTTTGGAAGCCGCCGACTCCGGTAGGAGGGGGCCGACTCTGGTGTCCACGCCGCTGAGGACGTCCCGTAGCCCCGACGTCGGACTTACAACACCCGGCGAGCAGTACTGGACATCGGGCCGCCCATAGCGGCAACTGCGGAGGGCACGGGGAGGCCCTGACCCTGAACAATGGAGGAAGAGACTGACTTTGGTGCCTTCCCACACAGTGGGAAACTTTGATTCTGCTGTGTGGGGATGTTTTATGTCAAACCCTATAGTGTGTTGTGTCCCTTATTTTTATTGTATGGCTGTATGGGAATTTCATTTCACTGTGTCATCTGGCACATGTGATGAATAAATCTATCTTGTATCTCTTGTATCTTGTAACTTGGAGCTGCTGCAGAAAGTACCAAACACTTACACTTAGTCCTGCCCCTTTTCCAACTTTCTTTCCCCTCCCCCCTCACACTCCCCCCGCTACAAACAGTTTGAAGAAGGGTCTCGACCGGAAATGTCACCTATCCATATTCTCCAGAAATGCCGCCTGACCCAGCTGATTTACTCCAGCACTTTGTGTCCTTTTACTAGCATTTTGGGGAGAAGGCAGGCACGGGTTATTGATAAATTAAATTTAAATTAAATTTCTTTATTTATATAGCACATTTTTAGTCAACTTGCATTGACCCCAAAGTGCTTCACATAATTACATCCACACACACTAGGCAAAGGTGGGTGAAGTGTCTTGCCCAAGGACACACACAGGCAAAGGTGGGTGAAGTGTCTTGCCCAAGGACACAACGACAGTATGCACTCCAAGCGGGATTCGAACCAGCTACCTTCCGGTTGCCAGCCGAACACTTAGCCCATTGTGCCATCTGTCGCCATCTGATAGGGGACGATCAGCCATGATCACAATGAATGGCGGTGCTGGCTCGAAGGGCCGAATGGTCTCCTACTGCACCTATTTTCTATGTTTCTATCTGCAGTTCCTACTTTATAAGTTACTTGTTTAGCCTTGGATGACGATGCGTCTAACTCTGGGTATGGTATTTAGTTAACAGAATTACCTCAGCTTTTAAGGAATAGATGGATAATGCATCAGGTGCAGGCAAATGAGATCAGTTCAGCTAGGTATCGTGTTCAGCACAAACATGTGGGCCGAAGGGCTCGTTCTTGCGCTGTTCCTGTTCTATGTCCTATGTATCTCATCTGAATCTTAAAGTACGGGGACAGTTAAGGGAACAGAAGAGTCGGCCCCACTAGTCTCGGATTATTTACACTTACAGATTCAGAGCATTCACACAACAGCCAGGAGAAATCAACCGGCAACTAATGTATAAATAGCAGATGATGAGTGAAATCAGGAGGACTATTCTAGCTGTTCTTTAACAAGCCCTGGGGGTGGGGTGTGAATGTGTGTTTAGTTTTAGAGAATGAGAGTGAGCATGGAGGAGTATCAGGTGGGAGAGCATGTTTGTGGCGAGGACAACTTGGTTAGATTTAACATTAATACGGAAGAAGGGAAAGATAGAATAAGAGTACATGTTTTAACTGGAATTTAGAAGGATGAGAGGATATCTTAATGAGACATATAATATCCTTAAAGGGTTGGACAGGGTAGATGCAGGAAAAATGTTCCCGATGTTGGGGGAGTCCAGAACCAGGGGTCACAGTTTAAGAATAAGGCCATTTAGGACTGAAATGAGGAAAACTTTTTCACGCAGAGAGTTGTGAACTTGTGGAATTCTCTGCCACAGAAGGCAGTGGAGGCTAATTCACTGGATGTATTCAAGAGAGAGTTAGATTTAGCTCTTAGGGCTAACAGAATCAAGGGATATGAGGAGAAAACAGGAACGGCGTAGTGATTCTGAATGATCACCCATGATCATATTAAATGGCGGTGCTGGCTCGAAGGGCCGAATGGCCTACTCCTGCACCTATTTTCTATGTTTCTATGCTAAGGAAAACACACTTGATTACAATTGCATGGATATAAAGCAGACTTTTGATAAGATCCCATGTAGAACATAGAACTGTAGCCAGTGGCGGACTGGGTCTAAAAATATTGGTTGCCAGGAGACAAAGGGGGCCCACCCACAACTACAATGCTATCATTTAACAGGGGCTCACTCACTTGCTATCACTTGATCAGGGGCCCACTTGCCATCGGGCAAGCTGACACCCTGGCCAGTCCGCCACTGGCTGTAGAACAAGCGTTTTGGCTCATAATATCAGCATAATGCCAGTGGCCCAGGATCGATCCTGACCTCGGGTGCTGTGTCAGTGGAGTTTGCACGTTCTCCCCGAGACCATGCGGGTTTCCTTCGGGTGCTCCGGCTTCCTCTCTCATCCCAAAGACATGCGGGTTTGTAGGCTAACCTCTCCCCGTCTCCCCTTCTCTAACCTCTCCCCCTCTGAACGTCCAGCCCTGCGCTCCCTCTGCCGCAACTCCGACATTATCATCAAACCCGCCGACAAGGGAGGTGCGGTGGTAGTCTGGCGAGTTGGCTGAAGCCAGGCGCCAGGTCTTGGACACCTCCTCCTACCTATCCTTGGACCATGACCCCACAGATGAGCACCAGGCCATAATCTTATGAATATCTCTAGACTCTCTCTCCCCTGACTCTCAGTCTGAAGAAGGGTCTCGACCCGAAACGCCACCCATTCCTTCTCTCCAGAGATGCTGCCAGTCCCGCTGAGTTACTCCAGCATTTTGTGTCTACCTTTGTTTGTATGTGTAAACTGCCCCTAGTTCACATTGGTTTGATGGTATCCCATTTTCTCATCCACTCCCTGCAGGCTAGGGGCAAGTTATAGATGGCCGATTATCCTACAAACCTGCACGTCTTTCTGTGCGCCTGGAGGAAACTCAGGTGGTCACGGGGAGAACATGCAAACCCCACACAGACAGTATCTAAGGTTAGGATTGAACCAGTGGCTCTACCACCGTGGTGCCCCCCTCCCACTTCTTGAGCTGCTCCGACATCTCTTTCTATCTCAAGGTCTTATTCAAGGCAGAGCAATTCCACCCATGACCATATGGAAAGAAATGATTGCATAGACACAAAATGGAAGAACATAACTATAAAAAAAAGCATGTTAACTGAGAATAAGGTAGAGTACTTGTGAATACACGGCCAGTACTTGATGTGTGAGGAAGAATTGTGGTGCAATGCTTGTGATTGTTATTTAAAGAAAAACTGCAGCAAACAGGCCTTCATTAGGTTAATTTTCTACTGGCCTTCCACATACCTGTAGTTTTCCAAGGATGAGTTAGCAATGTCACAAAATTTTGAGATAAAAAAAATCAAGTCTGTAATTTATCCCATCAGATAAAGCATAAAAATAAGTTTAATTCGACACCTAATTCACTTTGATATCTTCAGTATTAAAAAAGTTATAGCCATTTTCATACTCGGAAATTAGCATCTTGTTCCCTATTGCTTTTCCATTGACTTAACTCAAAAGCTGTGATCGAGGACAGTCAAAAGCCCATAACTTTCTTAAAAATTAAGAGAACTGAAATAAATTTTTAGTTATTATAGATTGAAGCATTCTGAAACAAATATGAAGCAATCTTACTTAGATGACTTGAAATTAAAGCATATAATTAGTTAGTTACCTAATTGTAGCTAATTACAAAATTCAATTACTAGATCTAAACGTCTATCAATTTCTTAAGAATAGCCTAAGTGTCCAAATAACATTCACACAAGAATTCGCAAATTAACATGATTTTTAAATCTTATTGTCATGTGTTTATAGTCCAAATGGAAGGAATTTAATGTTTAATACCTGTAAATTAATGGCCATTTAAATCATCTTGCGAGTGGGTTTTTCTGGAACGCGATCATTTGGAACGTTGCGGTTTGCGGTGAATTTATACCCCATATCGGGAGGAAAAATACTGCTGGTTCGTATGGGTCTTAAATCACCGTTTCGCAACTTAAAATGTGAATTAAAGGCATCTTAAGAAGCACTTTTATACATAAAATAAACGGCTTTCTTTTACCTGCCCCGTACCTGAAATCCGTCCCCGGTGTCAGCGTTGTCGGCTTTAGAAGCTGATTTTAAAATGACTCCAGCGCTGAACTAGTCGGGCGATTAAAAAAAAAAATACACAGAACGCCCGTGGGAACGATTCTTCAGCAAAAGCTTGCACTCCAACCAAATATAATCCAGGACAAGGAAAAAAACGCGTTTTAACCCCGCCCCCCCCCCCCTCAAAGGCGCCAAAATCGCGCACACGGCCAGTGGCAGAATTGCAGCGCCGCTGAAGGTAAGTATTGTAACATACCTAGATGAGTATAGAAGTTGGGAGGTCATGTTGCAGTTGTATAAGACGTTGGTGAGACCACATTTAGAATATTGTGTTCAATTCTGGGCATCATGTTATAGGAAATATATTGTCAAGCTTGATAGGGTTCGGAAACAATTATGAGGATGTTGCCAGGACTAGAGGGTGTGAGCTATAGGGAGAGGTTAAGTAGGCTGGGTCTCTATTCCATGGAGCGCAGGAGGATGAGGGGTGATCTTATAGAGGTGTATAAAATCATGAGAAGAATAGATCGGGTAGATGTACAGAGTCTTTTACCCAGAGTAGGGGAATGATCCCAGAAATGATTGGGTTGTTGTATGATGAGCGTTTGACGGCACTGGGCCTGTATATGCTGGAGTTTAGAAGGATGAGGGGGCCCCTCATTGAAAGCTAACGAATATGAGAGACCTGGATAGAGTGGATGTGGAGAGGGTGTTTCCACTAGCTGGAGAATCTGTGGAATTCATTGTCACAGACGGCGGAGGAGGTCAAGTCAATGGGTATTTTGAAAGCGGAGATAGATAGGTTCTCGTTTGGTATGGGTGTCAAAGATGACGGAGAGAAGGCAGGAGATTGGGGTTGAGAGGGAAGATAGATCAGCCATTATTGAATGATGGCCTGAATGGCCTAATTCTGCTCCTATGTCTTATGATCTAATGGTCTTATAGATCTGGGAATCCGCTGCTATGCCATGCCCTCACTGGTGGCTGTTGTCAACCCACCATCCTGCTGTCTGGAGGAAAAAATATCAGATTATAGCTGGGTAACATAGGAGCATAGCTCACTATAAATGATCAGTAAACTTGTAAACGATCAATGTGAAATGTTTAGTTCAGTTTAGTTTATTGTCACGTGTACCGAGGTACAGTGAAAAGCTTTTGTTGCGTGCTAAGCAGTCAGTGGAAAGACAATACATGATTACAATTAAGCCATTCACAGTGTACAGATACATGATAAAGGGAATAGCGTTTAGTGCAAGGTAAAGTCCAGAAAAATCCGACTAAAGATCGTCTGAGGGTCTTCAATGAGGTAGATGGTAGTTCAGGACTGCTTTTCTAGTAGTTGGTGGAATGGTTCAGTTGCCTGATAACAGCTGGAGTTGCCTGATTAACAGCTGGAGTTGCCTGATAACAGCTGGAGTTGCCTGATAACAGCTGGAAGGGAAGTAAAACCAGGAAGTGGAAGAGGGCAAAACCAAGTCAGGACAAAGGGAAAAGGAGACATGGTGCTGGAGGCAGCATCTGTGGAGCGGAATGGGCAGGAAGTGTTTCATATCGAGACCCTTGCATAGGTGGTTGAAGTGGGGGGGCTGCAAAAGAGAAGTGGGGGGAGGGCAAATTCTGACAAGTGATAGGTGGATACATGTGAAGGTGCAGGCGTGATTAGCAGATGAGGGAAAGATGATGACAAAGGCTAAAGATGAAAAGGAGACAAAAGGGTGTCAGATTAGGAGAGAGGGGGTGGAGTGAAATGTAAAGCCAGACTGAGGGTAACGGGGTGGAAGGGGTAGGGGAACGAGGGATAAATTGGACACAAATGCTGGAGTAACTCAGCGGGACAGGCAGCATCTCTGAAAACGTTTCGGGTCGAGACCCTTCTTCAGACTGTCTGGGGAGAGTGAGACACAGAGATAAGGAAGGGTAAGGTGTGAAAACGAGACATCAAAGGAGATGCAGCTCGAGGAAAATCTAGAATACATCATTGTTAACTAGGAGAAGGTGACAACTAAGCATACAGAGATAAAATTTAATCAGGGTGTAGATTAATCCTTATTAATCCATGCCATTTATAATCTCCATATATGCAAGCCACCCATTACATGGTACTACAGTACTACACGAACGAGGACAGCCAGCTGGCAGAGGCCATGCTGAGCTGGAAGAACACGGCTTTACAAACACAGGGGGACAGTCAGACTGGTTGGAGAACTAGGAAGGGGGAGAGGGGTGGAGAGAGAGGTAAAGCAAGGTTTACTTCAAGTTCGAGAAGTTGAAATTCATACCGCTGGGTGGTAAGCTGGCCAAGCAAAATATGAGGTGCTGTTCCTCCAATTTTCTCTGGAGAAAATCGACTGGTGATGTTTCAGGTCGGGACCCTTCTTGAGATTCTTCTTCAGTCCCGACCTGAAATATCACCTATCCATATTCTCCAGAGATGCTGCTTGAGTCGCTGAGTTACTCCAGCACTTTGTGTCTATCTTTGGTATAAACCAGCATCTGCAGTTCATTTTGATTGCCCTTCTGCACTTTGATTCTTGCTCAAGATTCCAGCATCTGCAGTTCCTTGTGCCTCTATGGATAAACGGAGTTTATCAAACCCTGTTCTGCAATCCATCAATAAGACGAGCACAACAGGTTTTTATTCAGTACTCAGCATTTAGAAAAGGCACAAACATATTGTGAGGTTGGCAATAGGAGTACTCAGTAGAACAGGATGTGACTGGATATCGGATGACAAAAGTGAATTCACTACCCATGCTGTTTGTTCTACATTACAACATCAGCAGTCCTAGCTCTGATTGACCTTCTCAGAAATGAGGCAATGATGATGAAGAATATTGTTCTTGCTCATTAAACCATCTTTGTTTAATCCATCTTTGTCTGAAGAAGGGTCTCGACCCGAAACATCAACCATTCCTTCTCTCCAGAGATGCTGCCTGTCCCGCTGAGTTACTCCAGCATTTTGTGTCTATCTTTTGTTTCCAATGTATTCTGAGCAGTTGTCTCCATGGTCACTTCTTTGCATTTTTAAAGTAAGGTAATTAATCATATACTGTGAGAAACTTGATGTAATGACTACCTAATCATATTCCAAATACAGAGTTCATGCCTGCTCTACTTTTTTAACGCAATAGATTTTCTACCCATTCCCAAAAGCATTTCAGTTTAGTTTATTATCACGTGTATCAAGGTACAGTGAAAAGCTTTTATTGTGCGTTAGCTAACTCGTTAGCGGAAAGACAATACATGATTACAATCGAGCCATTTACAGTGTATAGATACATGATGAGGGAATAACGTTTAGTGCAAGGTAAAGCCAGCAAAGTCCGATCAAAGATAGTCTGAGAGTCACGAATGAGGTAGTTAGTAGTTCAGGAGTGCTCTCTGTTTGTGGTAGGATGGTTCAGTTGCCTTCCCCCAGATGTCACTCAAAGAACCTGACCTGAAGATAGACACAAAATGCTGGAGTAACTCAGCGGGACAAGCAGCATCTCAGGGGAGAAGGAATGGGTGATGTTTCGGGTCGAGACCCTTCTTCAGATTAGTCAGGGGAGAGGGAAACAAGAGATATTGACAACGATGTCTAGAGATAAAGAAGATATCTTTCATTCATTGTTCTTTATCTCACAACATCATCAACTATATCTCTTGTTTCCCTTTCCCCTGACTAGTCTGAAGAAGGGTCTCGACCTGAATCGTCACCCATTCCTTCTCTCCAGAGATGCTGCCTGTCCTGCTGAGTTACTCCAGCACTTTGTGTCTATCTTCAGTTCTTCTACCTTCCCAGTGACAGTCATAAGGTCATAAGTGATAGGAGCAGAATTAGGCCATTCGGCCCATCAAGTCTACTTCACCGTTCAAACATGTAAAATTATAAAAGGACTGGACAAGCTAGATGCAGGAAAAATGTTCCCAATGTTGGGCAAGGCCAGAACCAGGGGCCACAGTCTTAGAATAAAGGGGAGGTCATTTAAGACTGAGGTGAGAAAAAACTTTTTCACCCAGAGAGTTGTGAATTTATGGAATTCCCTGCCACAGAGGGCAGTGGAGGCCAAGTCACTGGATGGATTTAAGAGAGAGTTAGATAGAGCTCTAGGGGCTAGTGGAGTCAAGGGATATGGGGAGAAGGCAGGCACGGGTTATTGATAGGGGACGATCAGCCATGATCACAATGAATGGCGGTGCTGGCTCGAAGGGCCGAATGACCTCCTCCTGCACCTATTTTCTATGTTTCTATGTTTCTATGTTTCTATAGCTGATCTATCCCTCCCTCCAAACCCCATTCTCCTGGCTTCTCCCCATAACCTCTGACACCCGTACTAATCAAGAATCTATCTATCTCTGCCTTAAAAATATCCATTGACTTGGCCTCCACAGCCTTCTGTGGCAATAAGGTCAATGAATAGCAGATACCAGTTAAAATATCAATAATAACCTTGGAACGTAATAAGCTGCAGCTTTTGAAGTACATCACACACTGCAAGGTAATTAATTCAGAATGATCAATAAAGTAAAATGTTACAGCAGAGGGATCTGGGAATAACCGTGCATAGTTCCTTGAAGGTGGAATCTCATATAGATAGGGTGGTAAAGAAAGCTTTTGGTATGCTGGCCTTTATAAATCAGAGCATTGAGTATAGAAGCTGGGATGTAATGTTAAAATTGTACAAGGCATTGGTGAGACCAAATCTGGAGTATGGTGTACAATTTTGGTCGCCCAATTATAGGAAGGATGTCAACAAAATAGAGAGAGTACAGAGGAGATTTACTAGAATGTTGCCTGGGTTTCAACAACTAAGTTACAGAGATAGGTTGAATAAGTTAACGGTCTGTGTCAAGGGTGAAGAAAATCATCTCTGATCCCTCCCACCCAGCTCACCACATCTTCCACCTGCTGCCATCAGGAAGGCGCTACAGCTCACTGTCCGCCAAGACATCTCGATTTAAAAACAGTTTTTACCCACACGCAATCCGAATTCTGAACACACTATGATAACAGCACATATCCTCCCCATGCATGTACTGTATATTGTATGATGTTGTGTTTTATGTTATGTTTGACGGGAATCAGCCTACCTTGTAACATCCTGTACTGAACCTGAATTCCACCAGTTTGACTGTGTGGTCATTAAATAATCTAATCTAATCTAATCTAAGTTAGGTCTTTATTCTCTGGAGCGCAGAAGGTTAAGGGGGGACGATAGAGGTCTTTAAAATGATGAGAGGGATAGACAGAGTTGATGTGATCAAGCTTTTCCCTTTGAGAATAGGGAAGATTCAAACAAGAGGACATGACTTCAGAATTAAGGGACAGAAGTTTAGGGGTAACATGAGGGGGAACATCTTTACTCAGAGAGTGGTAGCTGTGTGGAATGAGCTTCCAGTGGAAGTGGTGGCGGCAGGTTCGTTGGTATCATTTAAAAATAAATTGGATAGGCATATGGATGAGAAGGGAATGGAGGGTTATGGTATGAGTGCAGGCAGGTGGGACTAAGGGAAAAAAGTTGTTCGGCACGGACTTGTAGGGCCGAGATGGCCTGTTTCTGTGCTGTAATTGTTATATGGTTATATGGTTAAAGATTTTAAACTGAAGAAAAGAGAGACAATTATTACCAGTTAAAATTAAAATGACCTAATTTTACAGATTCACCACCCTCTGACTAAAGAAATTTCACCTCATCTCCTTCCTAAAGGAATGTGCTTTAATTCTGAGGCTACGACCTCTAGTCCTAGACTCTGCCACAGTGTCTACATTTATGCCGATGCACTACATGCTCCATGCTGTACATCAGTGGCAACTCTGTCCACCCATCCGCTGCCTGTACTGTAGACGATGCACAAAGACCTCCATCTCAAGACCGGGAAAATCCAGCCACAAGGTACAAAAAACGAACTGCAGATGCAGGTTTTCAACACACAAAAAAACACAATGTGCTGGAGTAACTCAGCGGGTCAGGCAGCATCTCTCAACAACACAGATAGAAACATAGATAACAGATGCAGGAGGAGGCCATTCGGCCCTTCGAACCAGCACCGCCATTCATTGTGATCATGGCTGATCGTCCCCTATCAATAACCCGTGCCTGCCTTCTCCCACTATCCCTTGACTCCACTAGCCCCTAGACCTCTATCTAACTCTCTCTTAAATCCATCCAGTGACTTGGCCTCCATTGCCCTCTGTGGCAGGGAATTCCATAAATTCACAACTCTCTGGGTGAAAAGGTTTTTCTCACCTCAGTCTTAAATGACCTCCCCTTTATTCTAAGACTATGGCCCCTGGTCCTGGACTCGCCCAATGTTGGGAACATTTTTCCTGCATCTAGCTTGTCCATCCTTTTATAATTTTATATGTTACTAGACCAAGTGCAGACCTGTGGGTCTGGTCCCTGAACGTGCTTCAGACCCCGAGTACGGGGAGGGGGTGGGGGGGGGGGTGGGGAGGGTGGAGTGGGCGGGCGGGATGCAGAGTGAGCCTGCGGGCCAGGCGTACGCCGTCAAGACGCTGCGTATGCCGTCAAGACGCTGGGGGGAAGGATTTTATTAAAAATGTGTAGATTAAAACGACGTAATTTAATGAGGATTGGATTTGCGAATGTAAAAGTGAAATGTCTAGCGAATTGGAAAAAATCTCTGAGTTTTTGCGTGTGGTTTTGGCGGACCAAGGAATCAAAGGCCAAATCTGACACCCACAAACAAATAAAGACACAAACAAATAAAGACACACGCACACAGAGTTTTAAAATTATATCGATAGATAGGTGACGTTATGGGTCAGGCTGCAGCCATTGTACTTGGTTAGCAGTACAAGCAGTCCCTAGTGAACAGTTCCATCCCGCCTCCATCAATAACTATAAAATGGGCTATGTACAGCAGACCCACATTGGCTACACCTTCCCTGTGACCCACCTGGACCTGCACCAAATTTCTCCCAATCCCCCTCCCCTTCCACATATATTTTATCCTCCGGCTTCACGATCCGCGAATCTTCTACCCCTATCTCACACCTTTGGACTTTGCATCTCTGGCCTTTGTCCCCCCTCCCCCCCCCCCCCCCACCCACCCCCACCCACCCCCTCCTGCTCTTCACCTGCATCCACCTATCACTCCTTCCAGGCATTGTCTTGCCCCTCCACCCATTCTAGCTTTCTCCCCCCCACCCCACCCCTCTCCACCACAATCAGTCAGAAGAGGTATTCTGAGCCGGAATGTCACCAATCCATGTTTTCCAGGGATGATGCCTAACCCGCTGAGGTACTCCAGCACTTTGTGTTTTGTTTTTGTTTCCTCGTTTCTTCAGCTATAAGATTGCCTGCGTCACCTCTATATCCTTGCTCAATCTTGTCTCTGCTTCAGCTTGTGACTCCTACACTTGGCTATTTTAGCACATTCACAGAAGTAAGAGGACCCATAACTCCAATGCTTCTCTCCCATCTATTCCCATCTTCATCATTCCTGCCGCCCAACTTTGTCTCAGTTTTGAGATTCTCATCACTTCTTTCAAACCTTCTTCAGTTTGGCACGGTGGTACAGCGGTACAGTTGCTGCCTTACAGCACCAGAGACCGGGGTTCCATGCTGACTGTGGATGATGTCTGTACGGAGTTTGTACTTTCTCCCCGTGATCTGCGTGGGTTTTCTCCGGGGCTCTGGTTTCCTCCCGCACTTAAAAGATGTACTGGTTTGTAGGTTAATTGGTTTCGGTTAAATAATAAATTGTGCTGTCGGATAGTGTTAATGTGCAGAGATCGCTGGTCGGCGCAGATTTGGTGGGCCAAAGGACCTGTTTCCGTGCTGTATCTCTAAACTAAACTAAACTAAGCTCCATCAATCCCACCATTGCCACAAATCTCTGAGCCATCCACTTTCCTCCATTTCAGTTCTCCTGACCAGCCTCGACTTTCATATTTCCATCATGGCTTTTAGCCGCCTCAACTTCAAGCTCTGCAATTTATTTCTTACACTTCACTGCTTCTCTCTCTATTCTTTCCCCCTTTGAGAGGCTTGTAAAGCCCCTGTCCCACTTAGGAAACCTGAACGGAAACCTCTGGAGACTTTGCGACCCACCCAAGGTTTCCGTGCGGTTCCCGGAGGTTGCAGGTGGTTGCCGGAGGTTGCAGGTAGTGGAAGCAGGTAGGGAGACTGACAAAAAACTCCGGGAACCGCACGGAAACTGCACGGAAACCTTGGGTGGGGCGCAAAGTCTCCAGAGGTTTCCGTTCAGGTTTCCTAAGTGGGAGAGGGGCTTAAGCAACTGTCTTTACTTTAGAAATACAACGTGGAAACAAGCCCTTTGACCCACTGAGTTCACGCTGACCAGCGATCACCCCGCACACTAGCACTATCCTACACATTAGGGACAATTTACAATTTTTACCAAAACCAATTAAGCTACAAACCTGCACGCATTTGGAATGTGGGTGAAAACTGGAGCACCCGGAGAAAACCAAAGGGAGAACGCACAAACTCCGTACAGACAGCACCCATAGTCAGGATCGAATCGGGGTCTCTGGCGCTGTAAGGCAGCAACTCTACCACTGCGCCACCGTGCCTCTCAGATTGATTTCTCAGGCTTTTTCTTCTGCGGCTGTGTGTCAGATTATGTTTGACAGTTTGCCTATGAAACTCCTACGGGTGCTTTGGTTCTTGAAAGGAGTGATATTATTACAAGCTGTTGTAGCTATTGCTGTGTGGGCCCTGTGATTCACTAAGCAGAGACGCACAGGAGCTATTATCAATAATATCAATGATAAATATTAATAGCCAGTAGCTATGATTGGAACTAGTGTGCTGACGTGATTAATAATAATAATAATAATAATAATAATAATAATAATAATAATAATAATAATAATAATAATAATAATAATAATAATAATAATAATAATAATAATAATAATAACAAACTTTATTACGGACTCAAGGTCCAGACAAGGGGCAACATTACATTAAAAATGCATTGCATATTAAATATCATAAAATACATATAAAATCTTGGTATATCACTTATAAAAACATCATAATTTATATATTTAAAAAAAAACACAATGCATAAGTTAAAAATCCAGATTAAAGGCAGCACAATCTTGAATGAGCAAACCAGGCTCATCTGCAGCAGAATTAACACTGAATTCATTAGTGCCTCCGTGCAGTTTCTCTGCACACATTTACAAAGCGCTGTGGCGGGCACGGTGAGTTGTGAGGAAGTTGCAAAGAGGATTCAGAGAAATACGCAAGAAGGGTCTTGACCCAAGGCGTCACCAATCTCCAGAGACGCTGCCTAAGTTACTCCAGCTTTTTGTGTCTATCTTCAGAGAAATACAGTCTAGGTAAAAGGGCAAGAAGACGGCAGATGAAATATAATGTGGACAAATGTGAAATCATCTACATTGATAGAAAGATGAAGAAAGGTGGAATATTGCAGCAGTCCACTCAGTTCAGTGGACAATTAATATTGGATTACGTTTCTGAATATTGTTAAGGTATAAGAGCTGGATTCTTGACTGGTTAGGGGAGTGAAAGATGGCTGCGGAAAGATGAAGTGCGGTGACAAGCAGATCATTTGTAACCAAGTGAAATAGTGAAACAGGCTTGAGGAGTTGTGGCTTCCACCGGCCACTACTGTAACTCATCTGTATGCTTGTCCATATGTGTGTTCACCTGGCTGCTGCCTTTGTCAGGGATGTCTATATTGTCTATAGGGGTGGCACGGTGGTGCAGCAGTAGAGTTGCTGCCTAACAGCGCCAGAGACCCCAGTTCCATCCCGACTACGGGTGCTGCCTGTACGGAGTTTGTACGTTCTCCCCGTGACTGTGTGGGTTTTCTCCGAGATAGAAACATAAACATAGAAAAATAGAAAATAGGTGCAGGAGGAGGCCATTCGGCCCTTTGAGCCAGCACCTCCATTCATTGTAATCATGGCTGATCGTCACCTATCAATAACCCGTGCCTGCTTTCTCCCCATATCCCTTGATTCCACTAGCCCCTAGAGCTCTATCTAACTCTCTCTTAAATCCATCCAGTGACTTGGCCTCCACTGCCCTCTGTGGCAGGGAATCCATAAATTCACAACTCTCTGGGTGAAAACGTTTTTTCTCACCTCAGTCTTAAATGACCTCCTGAGATCTTCGGTTTCATCTCACATTCCAAAGACGTACAGGTTTGTAGGTTAATTGGCTTGGTATGAATGTAAATTGTCCCTGGTGTGTGTAAGATAGTGTAAGTGTGCGGTGATCGCTGGTCGGCGTGGACACGGTGGGCCGAAGGGCCTGTTTCCATGCTGTATCTCTAAACTAAATTAATATTCTGTGAGGCAAATAGAACATAGAACAGCACGGTAGAAGAAGAGGTGCTTCCACCCACCATGTCTCTGCTGAACAAGATGCCAAGACCATTTCTTATCCACCTGTGGCACAACCCATATCCATAACTCCGCGGGCCAAGCAGCATCTCTGAAGAGAAGGAATGGGTGAAGTTTCGGCTCGAGACCATTCTTCAGGATCTAGATAACATAAACTGAGTTTCACACATGTCAGATTCGACAAAAACGCTCATGGTCTAACAAGCAACAGCGATCCTTGATAACCAACAACTTGAGTTTGAAGGGCCTGTAGGAGGGTAATATCTCCAGTGCCTTCAATGTCGGCTGCCAGAGGCGCCACAGGGCACAAAGATGGCCGAATGAGGAGAGGGACGTTGGTACACAGGCCGATCCGGTCGAAGGCGATGAAGGTAGGCCTTGCAGGAGGTGCCTGGGACTTATCTGGATTGGGAACTGCTCGAGGAGACCAAGCGGGATTTTGGACATTGTAAATTGCTTCCAAAACATGGCAGCGCCCGTATGTATAAATATGCAAACATAATCTCACTGTGCAGTTACACGAGTAACAAATAAAGCAGCGTTGAACCCATTTCCTTCCATATCCTGCATGTCCAAGCCTTTTAAATGCCACTAACATATCTACTTTAATTACCACCCACACCAGTGTGTTCCAGGCACTCACCACCCTCTGTGTAAAAACCGTGCCCCGCACAGCTTCTTTAATGTCTGCCCCTCTCACCTTAAAGCTACGCCCTGTATATTTGAGCTTCCCCTCCTGGGAAAGATATAATTAAAAGTTTGAGTAGCATGTTTGTAAGTGATCGAATAATGTTTATGTAAAATGCGATTACTTTTTGATATAAGATTAAAAAATAAAGATTTGGTCTAGAATGAAATAATAGAGCTGAAAGTGGAAAAATAGAAACATAGAAAATAGATGCAGGAGTAGGCCATTCGGCCCCTCGAGCCAGCACCGCCATTCAATATGATCTTCTTCTTCTTCTTTCGTGTGGCGTGCACAGCCTAAAGTTGTTGGACAACTTGTTCTATTTGATCTTCCATTTGTGCGCGTCGAGTTGATTGCATTAGTAGAAACAGGTGAAGGTTACAATCTTCCACTCCATTCAATATGATCATGGCTGATCATCCAAAATCAGTCCCCCGTTCCTGCTTTCCCCCCATATCCCTTGATTCCATTAGCCCTCAGAGCTATATCTAACTCTCTCTTCAATACATCCAATGAATTGGCCTCCACTGCTTTCTGTGGCAGAGAATTCCACAGATTCACAACTCTCTGGGTGAAAGTTTTGGTTCATCTCAGTCCTAAATGGCCTCCCCCTTATTCTTAAACTGTGACTCCTGGTTCTGGATTTACCCAACATCGGGAACGTTTTCCCTGCATCTAGTCTGTCCAATCCCTTAAGAATTTTACATATTTCTATAAGATCTCCTCGCATCCTTCTATTCCAGTGAATACAAGCCCAGTCGACCCATTTCACAGATTTTTTCCCACAGAAACCCAAGAACAGCGAATTTTGTATTCTTCAGTGTTGTTTAAATTGTAAGGAGTTAAAATGCAAGCAGCTGCAACAAAATGCATTTAAAATGAGTTGTCACAAGGGTACATCATGATACATGTTTTAAAAGGTAATGAGTTACGGGTCACTTTGACCTTATTGTATCCTAATGTTCAGCAGTGGATCTGAGCCAACAGTCAGTGTAACACCACACTAACTCCAACCTCACTGGCAACTCACACACACAAATGACTACAGGTACAGTTGACCTGTCCATTGCAACATTATCCTTCTTCATTGTCTGAACTGCCAGTTGAAATCAAGTCTTAAGATCTTAAGACATAGGAACAGAATTAGGCCTTTGCGTCTACTCCACCATTCGATCATGGCTGACCCATTTTTCCCTCTCAACCCCTTTCTCCTGCCTTCTCCCCGTGACCTTTGAAACCCTTATTAATCAACAACCTATCAATCTCTGCATTAAAAATACCCAATGACTTGGCCTCCACCGCCGCCTGTGGTAATGGATTCCACAGATTCACCACCCTCTGGCTAAAGAATTCCTCCTCATCTCCATTCTAGAGTCGTAGACTCATAGCGTGATACAATGTGGAAACAGGCCCTTCGGCCCAACTTGCCCACACCGGCCAACATGTCCTAACTACACTAGTCCCACCTGCCTGTGTTTGCGCCATATCCCTCCCAACCTGTCCCATCCACGTACCTCAACTCCATTCTAAAACGACGTCCGTTAAGGCTGACGGGCGAGCAGAGGGACGTTGGTCCGTGGGCCGAGCTTGTTGAGGACAACAGAGGAGGCCCTGCAGCAGCCTGGGATTTACCTAGATCAGGAGTTCAACAGTACATCCAGCATGTGGACCAGGCTTTGGACTTTTTCTTTTGTAAATTGCAGCAAAATATGGTGACTTGTGTATGTGTGAGCTGCGCAAAAATAAATTCCATGTGTAATGCATATGAATGAATGAATACGTTTATTGGCCAAGTATATTCACATACAAGGAATTTGTCTTGGTGCTCTGCTCGCAAGTAACAACATGACATACAATGACAGTTAGGAATGACACATAAAACATTAAACATTAATAATAAAACATTATCGATTAAACATGTCAATTAAATAAATTACCAGAGCACAAGGAGGCTACAGTTTTTGGTTATTGAGTAGAGCTACTACTCGTGGGGAAAAGCTGTTTTTATGTCTGGCTGTGGCAGCTTTGACAGTCCGGAGATAATAATAATAATAATAATAATACTAACATCTTTTATTGTCATTGCACGTCAGTGCAACGAGATTTAGTATGCAGCTCCAACCGATGAAAAAGAAAAGTAAAATAAATAAATAAGCTGTGTGACGTGACCATCCGAGGGAGACAGTCCAGGGGGGGTGGGGGGCACTTAGCAGGGCCGGTTCAGAGCCGCTATAGCTCTGGGAATAAAGCTGTTTCTGAGTCTGGAGGTTTGGGCATAGAAGGCCTTGTAACGTCTGCCGGAGGGAAGTAGTTCGAACAGACCGTTACAGGGGTGTGATGAGTCTTTATGGATGCTGACGGCCTTCCTGAGGCACCGTGTGTGGTAGATGCCCTCCAAGGCTGGTAGCTCTGTCCCAATGATCCTCTGCGCTCTGTGGACGACGCGCTGAAGAGCTCTCCTCTCCGCCTCCGTGCAGCTGAGATACCACACAGAGATGCCATACGTTAATATGCTCTCTGTGGTGCAGCGGTAGAACGTTGTCAGCAGCTGTTGGGGCAGACCAGTCTTTTTTAATGTCCTCAGGAAGAACAGTCGTTGCTGTGCCTTCTTGACCAGCGCAGCGGTGTTGGTGGACCATGAGAGGTCCTCTGAAATATGAGTGCCCAGAAACTTAAAGCTGGACACTCTCTCCACAATTTCCCCGTAAATGGAGATTGTGGAGTATTCTCCATTATGGGACCTCCTGAAGTCAATAATCAGCTCCTTCCAGATGCCTTCCAGAGGGAAGTGATTCAAAGAGTTTGTGGCCAGGGTGAGAGGGGTCAGAGATGATCTTGCCCGCTCGCTTCCTGGCTCTTGCAGTGTACAGTTCATCAATGGAGGGAAGGTTGCAGCCAATAACCTTCTCTGCTGATCGGACGATTCGCTGCAGCCTCCATGTGTCGTGCTTGGTGGCTGAGCCAAACCAGACCATGATGGAGAAGGTGAGGGCAGACTCTACGATGGCCGTGTAGAATCTAGACCCAGTAGTCCATCTGAGTCAAGTTGGAACAACTGGTACAAATACAAATACAAATTGCCTTTATTGTCATTCAAACAGACAGAGGTTTGAACGAAATTTTGTTCCCTGCAGTCATAACAGTAAAATAAACATAACACACAAATAGCACAGTTTACATAAACATCCATCACAGTGAATCTCCAAATACCTCCTCACTGTGATGGAAGGCAAAGGTCTTATCTCTTCCCTGTTCTTTGTTCTTCTTCCGCATCAAGGCGATCTTGGCTCCTGATGTTAAAGCTCCCGGTGGGCGTTGGTAAGTCCCGCGGCCCATTAATCCGCAACGGGCGATGTAAGGCCCTGCGAGGGGCCGATTCAAACCCCGCGGTTCGGGGCGGGCAAAGTTGCCGTTGCGGGAGCTCCCGAAAATCGGTCTCCCACCAGGGACCTGCGAGCTCCTGATTTTACCGTCCACAGGGCCTGCGGCCGAAGCCTCCGAAGCTCCGAAGTCGGGTCACCGCCGCCGCGCC
>NC_045964.1:0-7500 GCF_010909765.2 Amblyraja radiata | reverse complement strand
AGGAGACATAGTTGCTGAATTACGCCATTCAGCCAAATCGGGTCTGCTCCACCATTCCATCAGGGTTGATCATTACTTCCCTGAATCCCATTCTCCTGCCTTCTCCCCAAAACCTTTGACGCCCTTGCTAATTAAGAACCACTTTAAAAAATACCTTGACTTGGCCTCCACCGTCTGTGGCAATGAATCCCACAGATTCACCACCCTCTATAAAGAAATTCTTCCTCATCTCCATTCTAAAGCTACGAACTTTTATTCTGAGACTGCGTCCTCTGGTCCTAGACTCTCCCACTAGTGGAAACATCCTCTCCACATCTGCTCTATCCAGGCCTTTCCTTTCTCCTTGGCTGGATGGACACAGCTATCTGGATGCCCGGTGGCACTTGTCCTGTGAGCATCTGAAAGGAGCCAGAGATACTTCTGCAGTTAGAAACATAGCACATAGAAACATAGAAAATAGGTGCGGGAGTAGGCCATTCAGCCCTACGAGCCAGCACCGCCATTCAATATGATCATCGCTGATCATCCTAAATCAGTACCCCGTTCCAGCTTTCTCCCCATATCCCTTGATTCCGTTAGCCCCAAGAGCTATATCTAACTTTATTTTGACTACATCCAGTGAATTGGCCTCCACTGCCTTCTGTGGCAGAGAATTCCACAGATTCACAACTCTCTGGGTGAAAATGTTTTTGTTCATCTCAGTCCTAAATGGTCTACCCCTTATTCTTAAACTCTGACCCCTGGTTCTGGACTCCCCCAACATCGGGAACATTTTTACTGCATCTAGTCTGTCCAATCGCTTAAGAATTTTACATGTTTCTATGATTCCTTCTCATCCTTCTAAATTCCAGTGAATACAAGCCCAGGCGACCCATTTCACAGATTTTTTTTCCATAGAAACACAAGAACAGCGAATGTTATATTCTTTAGTGTTGTTTAAATTGTAAGGAGTTAAAATGCAAGCAGCTGCAACAAAATGCATTTAAAATTAGTTGTCACAAGGGTACATCATGATACATTTTTTAAAAGGTAATGAGTTACGGGTCACTTTGACCTTATTGTATCCCAATGTTCAGCGGTGGATCTGAGCCAACAGTCAATGTAACACCACACTAACTCCAACCTCACTGGCAACTCACACACACAAATGACTACAGGTACAGTTGACCTGTCCATCACAACTTTATCCTTCTTCATTGTCTGAACTGCCACTTGAAATCAAGTCATAAGATCTTAAGACATAGGAACAAAATTAGGCCTTTGCGTCTACTCCACCATTCGATCACGGCTGACCCATTTTCCCCTCTCAACCCCTTTCTCCTGCCTTCTCCCCGTGACCTTTGAAACCCTTATTAATCAACAACCTATCGATCTCTGCATTCAAAATACCCAATGACTTGGCCTCCACCGCCGCCTGTGGTAATGGATTCCACAGATTCACCACCCTCTGGCTAAAGATTTCCTCCTCATCTCCATTCTAGAGTCGTAGATCTGGATGCCCGGTGGCACTTGTCCTGTGAGCATCTGAAAAGAGCCAGAGATACTTCTGAAGTTAGAAACATAGCAACATAGAAACATAGAAAATAGGTGCAGGAGTAGGCCATTCAGCCCTTCGAGCCAGCACCACCATTCAATATGATCATGGCTGACCATCCTAAATCAGTACCCTGTTCCTGCCTTCTCCTCATATCCCTTGATTCTGTTAGCCCTAAGAGCTATATCTAACTTTCTCTTAAATACATCTAGTGAATTAGCCTCCACTGCCTTCTGTGGCAGAGAATTCCACAGATTCACAACTCTCTGGGTGAAAATGTTTTTCCTCATCTCAGTCCTAAATGGCCTACCCCTTATTCTTAAACTGTGACCCCTGGTTCTGGACTCCCCCAACATAGCCCCCATTTTTCCTGCATCTAGTCAGTCCAATCCCTTAAGAATTTTATATGTTTCTACTATAAGAATCCCTCTCATCCTTCTAAATGCCAGTGAATATAAGCCCAGTCGATCCATTCTTTCATCATACTGTATGTCAATCCCGCCATCCTGGGAATTGACGTGGTTAAACTACGCTGCACTCCCTTAATAGCAAGAATGTCTTAGTTGGTTCATGAAAGCGAATATGTGGTACTTGGCCACTCCAAGGGAAACTGGGTCTGAGGAAGGGTCTCAACCCGAAACCTTCACCTACTCCTTCTCTCCAGAGATGCAACTCGACCCACTAAGATACTCCAGTACTTTTTGTATATTTTCTAGGTTCACTTAATTTAGCTTGGTTTAGTTTAGAGATACAGCGTGGAAACAGGCGGCTCATCCCACCGAGTCCGCACCGTCCAATGATGCCCCGTACACTAGTTCTATTCTACACACTAGGGACAATTTACAGAAGCCAATTAACCTCCAAACCTGTACGTCTTTGGATTGTGGGAGCAAACCGGAACACCTGGAGAAAACCAACATGGTCACAGTATAATGTTTAAGAAGGAACTGCAGATGCTGGAAAATCGAAGGTAGACAAAAATGCTGGAGAAACTCAGCGGGTGAGGCAGCATCGATGGAGCGAAGGAAATAGGCAACGTTTCGGGTCGAGACCCTTCATTAGACCACAGTATAAACTATGTGGAGACAGCAGCTGTAGTCAGGATCGAACCCGGGGCTGTGGGTCTGTGAGGCAACAACTCTACCGCTTCATGTGTGAAGAGTGAGATGGGTGCCATTCTTGTTGTTGTTTGATTTTGTTTCAAACACGTCTTGCCTGTGCAGGTAACAATTTCAGGTAGCCACTACACTTTTTACTCTCTCTACATTTCATTTTTGTTTGTTTCTTAATTTTACCTTGACAATTTTCGTCTCTGACCTCATAAGTGAATGGAACAGAATTAGGCCATTCTGACTAATTCTGACTAATTCTCCGACACTTAATCATGGCTAATCTATCTCTCCCTCCTAACCCCATTCTCCTGCCTTCTCCCCATAACCTCTGACACCCATACTAATCAAGAATCTATCTATCTCTGCCTTAAAAATATCCATTGACTTGGTCTCCACAGCCGGCTGTGGCAAAGAATTCCACAGATTCACCACCCTCTGACTAAAGAAATTCCCCCTCACCTCCTTCTTAAAGGTACGTCCTTTAATTCTGAGGCTATGACTTCTGGTCCTAGACTCTCCCACTAGTGGAAACATCCTCTCCACATCGGAACAGTGTACCAACAAATAAACAAACTGTTTAGGAAGGAACTGCAGATGCTGGTTTAAACCGAAGATATACACAAAATGCTGGAGTAACTCAGCGGGACAGGCAGCATCTTTGGTGAAAATAGTGCGGCTTGGGTGGGAGAGGGACAGGGAAAGAGGGAATGCAGGGCTACCTGAAGAGAGAAAAATCTGTACAGGGTTTCCTTTATTGTCATTCAGACCGAAGTCTGAACGAAATTTCGTGCCTGCAGTCATACATACATACAATACAATAAAAAAACAACAATAAACACATATTAACATCCACCACAGTGAGTCCACATAGCACCTTCTCACTGTGATGGAGGCAAAAGTCTTAGGGCTGCAGTCTCTCCCCTCCTCTTCTCTCTCTGCGCTGAGGCGATACCCCACCGGGCGATGTAGCAAACAGTCCCGCGGCTCAAACACCGCGGCCCCGGGGTGGTCGAAGCTGCCGTCCACCAGTCCTGCTGACACAGCCGCTGGCCCGCGGCCGAACCCCGGACTCAGGTCACCGCTGCCAGAACACAGTCCCAGCCGCCGGAGCACCGTTCCAGCACCGAGCCGGATCGCCCTCACGTGAGTGCCATTACCGTCTCAGCCTCACGCCAGGCCGCCGCTCCTCCCTGGGGCTGGGCCGCCCCGACTGGGCGCCGCTCCTCCCTCGGGCTGGGCCGCCCCGACCGGGCACCGCTTCTCCCTCGGGCTGGGCCGCCCCGATTGGGCACCGCTCCTCCCTCGGGCTGGGAGCGCCGTACCTCCCCGAGCTTGGCCACTCCGACGGGAGCACCGTTCCTTCCTCAGGCCGGCCGTCCTCACGGGAGCGTCACAGTCCCTCACGGAAGCACTGTTCCAGCCCCGAGCCGGGCCGTCCTCACGGGAGCGAGCCCAGTGCGAGTCCTGGCGGGCTCTGCCTCCTGAGCCTCGAGGTCGCCAGCTCCGCCATTAGGCCTCAGCGCAGACGGAGGCAGAGAAGGGGAATACGACAAAAAAGTCGCATTCCCCTGCAGGGAGAGACAGCAAGCCCCGTTTCAACCCCCCCCCCCAAACACAAACTAAAAAACCAAAAACTGGACTAGCCAAAACTAAATAAACAACACAAAAAAGCAAAAACAAACAATTTTGTATTCATACGAAGCAAAATATGAGATGCTGTTTCTCCAATTTGCGTTTAGCCTCACTCTGACAATAGAGGAGACCGAGGACAGAAAGGTCTGTGTAGGAATGGGAAGGAGAATTAAAGTGTTCAGCAACCGGGAGATCTGGTTGGATCACGTGGGCTGAGCGAAGGTGTTCCGCGAAACGATCGCCCAGTCTGCGTTTGGTCACATCGATGTATAAGAGTCCACATCTTGAACAGTGGATACAGTAGATGAGGTTGGAGGGAGTACAAGTGAACCTCTGCCTAACCTGAAAGGACTATCGGGGTCCCTGGACAGAGTCGAGGGAGGAGGTACAGGGACAGGTGTTGCATCTCCTGCGGTTGCAGGGGAAGGTACCACATCTCTCTCTATCCCTCCCCCAGCCAAGTCACACCAGCTTCTCATTTTCACCCAACAAACAGCTAACAAAGGCCTGTTTCCTTTATCATCATTACTTTTTTGCATATCTTTCATTCATTGTTCTTTATCTCTCTACATCACCATCTATATCTCTCGTTTCCCTTATTCCTAACCAGTCTGAAGAAGGGTCTCGACCCAAAACGTCACACATTCCTTCTCTCCAGAGATGCTGCCAGTCCCGCTGAGTTACTCCAGATTTTTGTGTCTATCAAAGAAACAAACTGCATTTATATAACACCTTCAATGCAGCAAATGGTCCCGAGGTGCTCCATGGGAGCTGCATTAAAGCTCTTCATTCTCTCATGACTCCATGATCACTCAGACTGCTACCAAGATGAAGACCAGCTTTCACCAGCTGAGTATCAGAAAAACCTTACCATTCATTTTGTTTCATTTTTATTATTGATCCTTGGCCCTTCCTTCCCGCCGATTAGAAACATGGAAACATAGAAAATAGGTGCAGGAGTAGGCCATTTGGCCCTTCGAGCCTGCACCGCCATTCAATATGATCATGGCTGATCATCCAACTCAGTATCCTGTACCTGCCTTCTCTCCATACCCCCTGATCCCTTTAGCCACAAAGGGCCACATCTAACTCCCTCTTAAATATAGCCAATGAACTGGCCTCAACTACCTTCTGTGGCAGAGAATTCCACAGATTCACCATTCTCTGTGTGAAAAATGTTTTTCTCATCTCGGCCCTAAAAGACTTCCCCCTTATCCTTAAACTGGGACCCCTTATTCTGGACTTCCCCAACATCGGGAACAATCTTCCTGCATCTAACCTGTCCAACCCCTTAAGAATTTTGTAAGTTTCTATAAGATGCCCCCCCCTCAATCTTCTAAATTCTAGCGAGTACAAGCCGAGTCTATCCAGTCTTTCTTCATATGAAAGTCCTGACATCCCAGTAATCAGTCTGGTGAACCTTCTCTGTACTCCCTCTATGGCAAGAATGTCTTTCCTCAGATTAGGTTTTGGTGGAAGGGTCCTGTTCGTGGACAAGGATTTACGAAATCCACCGAGGTGACGTATGCTGAATGCTTGTGCCCCGAAACTAGCTGGGATTTTGGCCAAGATGTGACAATAGGCAGATGTAACAGAGTGGGGCCATGGCAGGTTGGTACAGGTGTCAGGGGTTATGGGGAGAAGGCATGGGAATGAGGTTGGGAGAGAAAGATAGATCAACAATTGATTGAATGGTGGAGTAGACTTGATGGGTTGAATGGGCAAATTCTACTCCTATCCCAATAGACAATAGGGGCAGGAGTAGGCCATTCGGCCCTTCGAGTCAGCACCGCCATTCAATGTGATCATTGCTGATCATCCCCAATCAGTACCCCGTTCCTGCCTTCTCCCCATATCCCCTGACTCCGCTATTGTTAAGAGCCCTATCTAACTCTCTCTTGAAAGTATCCAGAGAACCGGCCTCCACCGCCCCCTGAGGCAGAGAATTCCACAGACACTTATGAGCTTATGGACAATTGAGCCACAATGCTGGTGTGGATCTGATGATATGGATGGATGCCCAGGCTTATTCTGTCCACAATGGAGAGGACAGCCCAAATGCAGTTAATTACTGCTCAGCCCACTCTCAATGTTCATGAATGTGATGTAACCTTGACTATATCATCGTTATGGCCAGTCCACCTAAGACTACACCAGGTTTGTTTGCCTCTGCTTCTGATTACATCTTTCACCCAAGCAGCAAAAAAGGAGGTGAATTCCAAAAGTTAGTTGAGAGTGACAGAACTTGGCATCCCAACAACATTGGCAGAAATGTAACACCAGGGAACGTTTGTAAAATTGAAGTCAGTGCGGATCAGAGGAGAATCGAGTCAACTTGAATTGGGCAGAAGGATGCTGGTTAGTCAGGGTTGGAGGCTGGTGGAGTCAGGGGATATGGGGAGAAGGCAGGTACGGGTTATTGATTGGGGACGATCAGCCATGATCACAATGAATGGCGGTGCTGGCTCGAAGGGCCGAATGGCCTCCTCCTGCACCTATTTTTTATGTTTCTACATTTCTATGTTTAAGTGGAATGAGAGAGTACCTTCACTACATAAATAGCTGCAATTCGTGGAATTCTCAGCAACTCCTCAAGGGCAGGTAGGTATGGACATCAAGGACTGAACATACTGGCAACCTTCAGAAGTGATGACACCAGCCGCCACGGATTGCATGGTCAGCAGATGCAATAGGGCCTAAAGCACGATAGAGAGAAAGGAGCAATTAGGAAAATGACAAGCGTCAAAAAGAAAAGCGTGGCAAAGCAAAAAGCAGAGAAAGTCCCCAAAACCACATAATTAAGATATCTGTCAAATGTCATTGCAGATGTATTAAAGCAGGAAGGATCACACAAATGGCTCCTGGTTCTCTATGTGAAATGTATATTAGGAAGTAATTAAGGGCAGCATAGTGGCGCAGCGGTAGAGTTGCAGCCTCACTGCGGCTGAGACTCAGCTTCGATACTGACCACAGGTGCTGTCTGTACATAGTTTGTACGTTCTCCCTGTGACCGCATGGGTTTTCTCCGGGTGCTCCGGTTTCCTCCCACATTCCAAAGACGTGGAAGGGTTGTAGGTTAATTGGCTTTGGTAAAAATTGTAAATTGCCCCTAGTGTGCTGGATAGTGTTAGTGTACGGGGTGATCACTGGCCGATGCGGACTCAGTGGACTGAAGGGCCTGTTAACACGTATTGTTATAAAAAGAGGGGAGAGAGAGAGAGA